>NC_056741.1:443637267-443759767 GCF_019279795.1 Protopterus annectens | reverse complement strand
GTATTAATTGTCAATCCAATTAAAGGTATAAGCCTCTAAAACACATTCAAAAACACACACAAAAAACATTAAATATATTCCCTAAAATGTGCAGAACAACATCTACAATGTAAAATTATCTCATTATTAATAAATATTAATAAATATTAATGGAAATAGATAGCATATAAAATTACATACAAATTATTAAAGGACTGTGTATAAGTATAAAAACTTTGTAAATTCCTATAGCTATACTAAAAATAATTGGCACATAACTGGACCCCCTCTATCCCCCACCTTTACCTGTTCTAGAACGTTAATTTAAAAGTGTGACCCTCATTATTGTAAATATGCACAGCCAAGGCATTTTTCAAATCCTGCTTTTTAATGTCATAATAGTGTTGATATATCCTACTTCTAAGGGCATTAATAGTCTTGCCAATATAAAAACTTGGACACGACTGGCAGAGAGCAAAATACACTACAAATTTACTACTACAACAAAACTTCTTTTTGTAGAAATGTTTACCGTAATTTGGAATAACAATCTCTGTGCCCTCCATAATATATCTACATTGAAGATAGAAACCATATTTTGACATACCCCCCTCCCCTGAATTAATATTCAGGTTTCTCTCTAACATATTCTTGAAGGTAGTGTCCTTCTGATATACAATATTTGGAGCCTTCCCCACAATTTCAACATTTTTTTTTTTATTTTATTTATTTAACATTTGTTGACCGGGAATGTCCGACTAGGTTCCACAGAGCCTGTTTTCAGTGGAGGCCCGGGGAGAAACGCTCCATAATCATAACTTATCAACTTATAAGTTATCAAAATATATAACTTATCAAAATCATAGATAACATAATCTTGGCTAGTGTAAAATAAATTCCAGTTATGTTGAATAATCTGGGTAATATCACTAAATTGCCTATTATACTGAGGTCTGTAACAATAGGACAATTAGAGTAATGAAACCTGATAAAGGATGTGAGTTGGTTATCATGAACACTAATATTTATATAGAAAAAATGTTTGGTATACTGTATACTGATGTATACTGTGAGATAAGTTTGAATGAGAAAAATATTTTGTATAGGAAGGTGGACATAATCCTAGAAGAATTACTATTAAACAGAGAAATTAGTTTAAATGAATTTAATTTTATGGAGGTTAAGTCCCCAAAAATTCCCACCATTTTTGGCATACCAAAGTTAAATAAGGATATTGCAAACCACCCCTTAGACCTATTGTTGATGCAAAGGCATCAAAAACATACATTATTGCAAAATTTATAGATACACAACTAAAATCAGTACTGAATGATTGTGGATGGATTATTAAGGACTCCTGGGACTTATTAAAGAAAATTAATCAGAATTTGTATGATGATGCCCTCACTTTTGTGACAATTGATGTTAGAGATCTGTTTTCTGTAATCCCACATGATATGGGAGTAGAATGGTTTTATTTATTTCTAAGCTGAAATCTGAAAAGCTGCTCTCTCTAAAGCTAAAAACACAGCATCAATGGGACCGGATGGTGTCCCCGGCTGTGTGCTACATGAACTCAATGAAGAACTAAACCCGCACATAAGGCAGCTGTTTAATCTTAGCCTTACCACAGGATATGTGCCCAAGGAGTGGCGTACGGCAACTGTGGTCCCACTCCACAAAGGCGGTGCCTCTACGGACCCTGGTAATTACCGCCCCATAAGCTTAACAAGCCTGGTCTGCAAAGCTATGGAGAGGATCATAATGGAACTCATAAACAAGGACATAGGGGACTTGCAGACCTTGGACCCAACCCAGTTTGGCTTTGTCAAGGGCAGATCTTGCCTTTTGAACTTGGTCGACTTCTTCGAAACAGTTACCAAGGCCATTGATGAGGGAAAGGCAGTCCATACAGCCTACCTTGACCTTGCAAAAGCTTTCGACACAATACCCCACTCAGGTATCATAGAGAAACTTACCAGCTTAAATGTAAACTCATATGTCACAAGATGGGTTGCAAACTGGCTAAAGGACAGAACCCACAGGGTTAGAGTTGCTGGAGCCATGTCAGACTCCAAGCCGGTTACAAGTGGTGTCCCACAGGGCTCAGTCCTTGGCCCCCTATTGTTCGGCATCTACTTCTCAGAAGTACAGGCAAACATAGGAGTACTATGGCTGACAAAGTTTGCAGATGACTGCAAACTGGGTGCCATAGTGGATAGTACATCGGACACAGACATCCTTCAGAGGGGTCTCACGGAAACTGATAGCTGGTGCCAGAGCCATGGCCTGAAGTTAAACGCAAAAAGTGTATAGTCATACCCTTCAGGAAAAACAAGGTAACCCCAAGCTACCATATAGGTGGCAACCCACTAAGCACAGAAGAGGTTATTAGGGACCTGGGTACCCAGGTTGACAGTGGCCTCTCGTTTGACACTCACATTGCTAAAGTGGTTCGAAAGACCTTCTACATTGCCCATCTGATCATGAAGGGATTCACATCCAGATCAAGTGAGATCATTGTTCCCCTGTACTCTTCACTTATCAGACCAATGATCGAGTACAATGCCCCATTCGGGATGTATCTCACTCGACACCTGCAGCAATTGGAGAGACCCCAAAAGTTCCTCACCAAAAGGATAAAGGGACTCCAAAACATGTCATATACTGCTAGACTGAAGAAACTCCAACTCTATTCAGTTGCATACCATCTGCTCAGAGGTGACCTGTGCCTGACATACAAGGCCATGACCAACCCGGAATTAATGGACATGCTCCACCTCAAAAAATCCAAATCCACCAGAACCACTAGAGCAAATGACTTAAACCTTAGCACGGATATAAATAGGACGTGCTGGAGGGATAGATTTATCACCCAGAGACTCCCCATGCTGTGGAATAAAATCCCGGTTCATGTGAGGCAGAGCACCTCGCTGGCTCTGTTCAAGAGAAATCTTGACCGGTGGATGGGAGATTGTAGGTTTACCCCGGGAATCATCTCTGTGTCACTGCTGGACAGAGGCACAACAAACTAATGGGCACATTATTTCTAACATAAGGGGTGGCGTAAGCCACATAACTTTGGGCTAGGCTTATAAATGCCTTAGGGCAGATAGCCTAGTATAAACCTATGAACCTATGTCGACATTCCAACATTAGACATGAACTTATTAGGACGATTAGAACTTTAATGGAACTTGTTTTAGATACCAACATCATTGTCTTTGAAGCACAGCTTTTTAAGCAATGTAAGGGCGTAGCAATGGGGGCCATCTGTGCTCCTATATTTGCCAATATCATCCTGGCCTTTTGGGAACTAGAATTTATTTTTAGCAGCCAGTATGCCCAATATTGGAAATATTATGTTAGGTACCTGGACGATATTACTATTTTTTGGCATGGTAGTAATGAAGAACTTAACAACTTCTTATCTTTTATAAAGCATAGTACAGATTTCCTAGATTTTATCCATACTACAGGGAATGATGAGATAAACTATTTGGATATCACAATTAGGAAAAATGTGGGGAAAAAAGATTTTAGTACTACAGTTTTTAGGAAACCCACTTATACTAATGCCCTCCTACATTTTGACAGTTTTCATCCCCTACACCAGAAAAAGTCATTGGTGAAGGGCCAGGCTGTCCATCTTGCCCGCATGGTTACTGAATGGGATGATTTTATTCATCATATTGAAGTATCGAAGGGTATGCTATTACACAGAGGGTATCCTGAAGTCTTCCTGGATCAAATTTTACAAGAAGTAATAGACAAAAGAAAAAGAGGGCACCTTTTCCCTATACTTGGAAAAGGTATTTCTCAAAATAAAAGTACTTTTAAGACTTCCAAGGCTGAAATTGACTTTAAGAGATCAGCTATTTTTAAGTATAATAGGCAATTTAGTGATATTACCCAGATTATTCAACATAACTGGAATTTATTTTACACTAGCTAAGATTACGTTGAAATTGTGGGGAAGGCTCCAAATATTGTATATCAGAAGGACACAACCTTTAAGAATATGTTAGAGAGAAACCTGAATATTAATTCAGGGTTGGGGGGGTATGTCAAAATTTGGTTTCTATCTTCAATGTAAATATATTATGGAGGACACGGAGATTGTTATTCCAAATTACGGTAAACATTTCTACAAAAAGAAGTTTTGTTGTAGTAGTAAATCTGTAGTGTATTTTGCTCTCTGCTAGTCATGTCCAAGTTTTTATATTGGCAAGACTATTAATGCCCTTAGAAGTAAGATTTATCAGCACTATTACGACATTAAAAAGCAGGATTTGAAAAATGCCTTGGCCGTGCATATTTACAATAATGAGGGTCACACTTTTAAATTTACAGTTCTAGAACAGGTAAAAATGGGGAACAGAGGGGGTCCAGTTAACAATTTTTTAGAGTTGTATGAATTAAGGTGTCAGGTGAGGACCAATGCCACTGAACAACCAGGTCTCAATAGCAATATTTCTATTAGCATTATACTTAGACTGAGGGCAGGGGGCTATATGTAAACAACATATAGTTCTTATGTGCCAATTATTTTAAGTATAGCTATAGGAATTTACAAAGTTTTTATACTTATATACAGTCTTTTAATAATTTGTATGTAATTTTATATGCTGTCTATTTCCATTAATATTTATTAATATTTATTAATAGTGAAATAATTTTACATTGTAGATGTTGTTCTGCACTTTTTAGGGAATATATTTCATGTTTTTTGTGTGTGTTTGTGAATGTGTTTTAGAGGCTTATACCTTTAAGTGGATTGACAATTAACACCTTTGTGATTAAGAGTGTTATATAAGTAGGGTCAGTTGTTGATTCTTTGTATTTGCCTTATTCTGATGAAGTTTTTTATTTTAGAAAACAAAAGCGGTCAATAAAGACCGTTTGTGGATCCTGGTCTGTTTCTTCCAATACTTTTTTATAATATATAATTATCGTCCATGGGATGGGTTAGGCCAAACTATAACCAAATGGGACAGGTTATTTCAAGAACAAAAAGGGAAACTGGCTAAGCTTAAAATGCCAACAAAAGCAGCTAGCCTGGTGCTTACCTATGAACATATGAACAATGACCTTGTATGTTACAGAAATAATAATTGCTCTAATATCTGTAAGAAGACAAAGAAGGAGCACCAAAGGGGTGGAAAATTAAATGGCTTCATCTATGAATGATCAAGACACAGTCTTTCAAAGAAACACTGAACAGAACTGATTGAAAAGAAATAACCTGCATTCTTCCCGCACAGACCAAAAAATATTTTCATGGAGGGAGTGAAGCCCTCTGCACACCAGTGTTTGGAGCTCTCCTACATTCCCTAGCCTATATATGCAAACTCCATGGTCCCACAGGAGTGGAGAAATGGACAAACTCCCCAATCAGTGCACAGTGGTCACATACAAACAGTAAACCTTCTATCAGATAGAAGCCTAGGTATGAGGAGAAGGAAATCAACCAGATGTGATCAGGCATTAATCAGCTAAACCGATACTTATTTTTCAGGTGTAGGATAACTGATTATATAGGCTTCTTGTTGTAAAAGGGAAACATTTGCTGTTGAGTTTGGTCTGCAGATCTTTAAATGACTTCTAATATTCAAACAAATCTCCTTACCTCCCATGCAGGGTGATTACCTCTTTGCACCCTTAAACTAGTAAAACTAAAATCATAAAATCTAGGTGTAAAAAAACATTTCTGAATGGAAATCTTTTAGTTAAATGGGTTCACAGGATTTTGGTTTACCAAACTGACTTGTCAAAATAAAAATGTCTTTTATTACTGTTTTTTTTTCCTGATCTTACTGTCATTGTGTTTTTATAATTCATGACAATTCATGCAAATCCTTTGCCTAATTACAAAAGTAAAAGAAACACAATCATACCTCTCACATGTTCAGATTTTTGCGGAATGACCAGGTTTTTGTTTTATACTCATCGCCTGTTCATAAAATTTGTTGTTTGCTGGCAAATCAGTGAGAACTGAAGTCATTAAATAATGACAAATAATCTGATTTCAGACTTTATATCCTTCAGAAAAACCATGCAAAGCCTTTTATTCTAGCAACTTTCTAAGTTTAAAAGAGCAATAATTAAAATCTGTTCCTATTTTTAGATCTTTGTCCCCCTATTATATTTGGCTTATTCCAGATTTCTTGCATTAAGAGGATGAGAAGTATGAACATCATGTCTGATTGCAGTGGCATGTGATCTTTCAATTGCAGCCAAACATATGCCAGTAGAAGTCAATAGTTTGATTCTCATGTGTGGCATACTGCTGAAGAGTGTGGAAGAACTGGTTCTTGCTTTGCAATTACTGGATGTCCGAACTAGTTTCTGCCAAATAATATGTTTAGCTCCACTGACCCACTATTTTTCCTGAGGGCCAGATTGATTTTTATTTTCATTTGTGACCTTAATACATTTTTATGCATGTACATGAGGATAGAAGAGGTGTCAGAAGGGAGAGAGACAGACAAACTGACTGACACAGAAAGAGAAGGAGAGAGAGAGAGAGAGAGAGAGAGAGAGAGAGAGAGAGCAAACAAACAAACACTCAATTATAATATATGATGCTTCTTTCTAAAAAGAAGACAGATAACTTATTTCTTCCTTTAAGGTCTGTAAGACTGGTAGTACATAATATGTGATCATGGGTTACTACTAGCTTATTGAATAAATACATTGCTGATAATTTATTATTCATCTCCCTACCCTGCAAGTACATGCAGCTACATCAGTTAATGTTTTTTTTTTGTATTCCAAGACCACAGATCTTAACATCACTTTTGTCTTCTCAATACAGCAACATGGCTGCCTATAGAACATTTATCCGGGACTATATTAGAAGACCGAAGATACATTCTTTCGAATGC
The DNA here is from genome assembly GCF_019279795.1 of Protopterus annectens. NCBI lineage: Eukaryota > Metazoa > Chordata > Ceratodontiformes > Protopteridae > Protopterus > Protopterus annectens. The sequence goes on along the minus strand of NC_056741.1, from coordinate 443,752,901 downwards.
ATCTTGGTCGAACTTAAAAGGCTGAAAACACAAAATATCGAAGTGGCTGTTAAGCAAATTCTTTCCGTGGGAAAGAATTCGCTTGGCCGCTTCAGTACTTTGCCGTTTTTGGCACTGTAGTGTGGTCTCGGAGTTGGTATAGTTAAGTAGGGGGGATGTGGGGGCGAAGCCCCCCACTTAATGTAATGTTTGAAATTGTTTTTTTTTTTTTTTTTTTTTTTTGTTGGAACAGCTGTTCTGACACTTCGACATTGTAAGCTTTTGCTTACATAGGGTTGATTAATCACCGTTCGCTTTTTAAGCATTCAGTGATCTAATATAGACCCCATATATCCACACTTCTTTTGGTGTCCTCCACTCTGTATATAATGCATGTATATATTGTGTTTTACTGACTACTGCATATATAATGTCATTTATCTATTGTTGTTATACCCTCAAGCCAACTCTGATATTCATTTTGTATATAATATATGTATTATATTCACTCTGTTTATAATGTAATGTTTATCTACTGTGTTTATCCTGGGCTTTGACTGAAGTAAGTCCAATAAGATCAGTGCTCTACCCAGGTTAACAAATTCAAAATAAATGCATACATACATACATACATACATACATCAAGTAACTCCAGGAAAACTCATTTCCTTACGGTTCTGACAGACTTAGTTTATAACACACCCACCCACCCTTCTTATAACTTACACAGAAATATAGCACACCAACCACTGCTTCTCCTCATTTGACCTAAAAGTCTTGGAGTCCATTTCACTCAGCATCAATATTGTCAGTGACTATCATTCAGGCCCAAACTTAAAGAACACTGGAAAAAGATCTATGCACCTGTTAGAGACAGCACCTCATGCATCCACCTAACCTAGAAGATCACATCACCTAAATTTCCTTCTGTACTTGGATGCCCTAAAAATGTCAGTTCAGTACTATTCATTACACTTCTCTAGTTAACTTTTTCCTTAATACTCAGTTCTCAGTTGTCCTAACTTTATCACCCTCCTTCTCTATTTCATCATTACACTTAAACTTCCATCTGTGATAAAGAAGTATGCCTACTATACTGCACGACAAATTATTCATCTTATAAGCTGTGCAAATGTTTGCTTTAAATTTAATAGCTTTTGTAATGTAATTATAATATATCTCATAGTTCCATACTTGATCTGGGTTTGTATGCATATAAGTTGTCCTTGTCCTAGGCTGAAACTGAAATAGGAGTACATGGATCAGTGTTCTAACCTTGTTAACAAATACAGGACAAAAATAACTAAAATAAATATTCCATGGTTAACAACTATAAAATAAAATTAGCAACATAATAGAAGTATTGGACAGTTTCTGTTAAATATTTTGGCACAGAGGGTTAAAACTTTGACTATGATCATTCAGGGGACCTGAGATTAATTAATGGCTTGGGAGCCTGTTGGAGCTGGTAAAGGGAAGGGAGAAATGACATGGCAATACTGGCTCAATTCTTTTTAGGGAGAGAGTATGGGAGTGCATACCTACAGTGCACAGTCCTGTGGTGGAATCCCAGGTGGAGATGGGATCGCATGGGAGATCTTGCTTCAAGAGAGACAAGGAAGTTTGGAGGGGGTGGGGATTATGTCACTTGTGGATGTGAATGAGACACTGTCACGGATGCCCCCTGCACACTGAACCCTAGAATATTTTACTGGGCATGCACTCTTGGGTTATGACTTAAGCAGAGAAAAAAACTCCATGTGGAAAATGGTACCATTCCCAGTCAACTCAACCGTCACTTCTAGGGAAGGAAATGGGCATAAGCATCTTGCCCTAGGAAGTGCAAATGAGTTCAGTGATCCTTAGTATGGAGGCTTAATGGTTAGAGAGGAGACTGGTAAAAAAATCTCTCGGATAATCTATCATTTATTTTAATAATTTAACTTAAGACTATTTGAGATTTGATTTCTGTCAGTTATCAATTTGTATATAAACAAGAAATAAAAATAAGAATAGACACTATGTATATTGGATATGAGTGGTTACTGGAGAACAGATTCAGAGCAGTGACAGAAGAATAAAGGCAGAGACTTGTATTAGCCAGAAGGTTGAAAAAAGTACTGAGTGAGCAGTATAAGGGAACTTTATGTAGGTTGCATTTTACTTGTTTATCTGTACAATAAGAAACAACAACAACAACAAATAATACAGAGTATATGTGCAAGGGGGGTTGGGATTTAGGCCAGATACTGAAGGCAGATAGAGCCTAAGGAACATATAGACAGTTACTGGAATTAGTTAGGTCAAAGATGAATGCACTGTACATTTTATTCAAATCATTATATATTTAAGAGGAAACCAGACAAAGACAGAACATATACCGGGAAGGGGCAAAGACTATTATCTATGAAATGATTAAAAATATTAACATGATTCAAAAGCTAAGCTAAGTAGTTTTAAGAAGGGGAAGTAAGTAATATTTTAACAAGATTTAAACAGCTACATATGCATATAAAGCATATGCTATATAAAGGTATAAAGTCAGAGGTGTTGACAAGAACATTAGGAGGAGGTAATAAAATGAATTACAGGTGGAACTGTAGGTTCTGTGACATCTTTGCTTGCACATGGAACAAATTTGATAGGCATGTGATGACCCACCACTGGACCAGTAATCAAAAAGCCTCAGTCCTCACCACTGGCACCTGCAGGGGATGTCCACTGGGAGGATAGAAGGTACTCACACAGTAATTCCAGATGCAGCTCTCTGCAAAAAGTGCAATTTCCCTTAAGAGGACACTGAGACCACAATCAGTCCGGGGCTGGTTTCTCCCTCTTTCTCCAGATCCCCCATAAGACTCCCCATTGGCAGAACTATAGAGTTGAGACCTCAGCTAAGTGTCCAAGCCAATGCCTCCAGCACCCTCTCTGCCCAACCAGTACTTCGTGTCCCTGCCCAAGTAGCTGATACACACACTCTTTGAGATTTGATTTACACACACACACACACACACACACACACACACACACACACACACACACACACACACACACACACACACACCTGGGAAAGGCTGGCATAGGTTTACTAGCTATGCCCCCTTCTGACCAGACTATAAGCTAGTTATGACTGCCACCAGACACTCCTGCAAGCTATCTTAAGGCTATTCCAAGGGTACACAATATACTGAGTGAAATTAATATTAATACAAATGGTAGTTTGACCAAGCACAAGGTTATTAGGAGTGACTCACACAGTGTCACCAAATAAATATGCAAGTACTCTCAGAACTTAAATATCTCTACAAAGATCAGCCACAATGAAAGGTTTAAATATATTTAATAATAAATAATAAAAGAAAAATAAAATAATAAGTATATATTCACAGTGACATCAGAGCTCAAATCACAAGAAACATTTAAAATAACATTACAGAACATGCTCAGACAAATGTAGAAAAGCAATATCTAAACTAAGCTTCACTATATTCCTGACTATATCCAAGAGAGTTACCGTATCCTAAAAACTTATGTAATAAAGCACTGCAGATGATGTGGTGAGTTGTTTTTCTTGTTGTCAGGCCCAAGACAGAATACAGAATGCTCTGTCTCACCAAGAAACTTCTCAAAATAATAAAATATTACTGCTGGGATAGCTTGCAGAATGACATTGTTTCTGATCATCTGACTTCTAGTTCCCATGCAAACCCCCCATTGCTGGAAGCTGGCAGGACTTAGCATCTACTTGAAAAATACACACACAAGGGCTTTTGCTCAGATCTGTTGAGCTTCTGGAGGTCATAAAACAACTAAACACTTCCACTCTTCCTGAGTGGCAATTAGTTCACCCCAAAGACAATACATAAAGCGTCCTAGTACAGACTTTGTGTATCTGGCTACCTTCAAACCTGTGAGATAGCATCTTTATGCTCTAGCCTATAAAGTGATTTACTTTCAGATATTTTTCTAAAGGTTGCTGCACTGAGGTTAATCCTCCAGTTTACTCTATTAAAACATGCACATTTAAACAGGTACAATAGTGGATGTAAATTTCTGTTCTCTCCAGTAAGGCACACTGTGGATACATTTCAAACAAGCACTTTACAAATACCTTTTCAACACAAATGTCTGCACAATTCAGTTTGATATACATATGACATACAATTCTAATACATTTGTAACACCAGCATCTTGTATGAATCAGTTTGATATTCACAAATGACATATAATTATTTATAAAATTCCAGCTAGCTGTGCTAGCAGTACCTCCTTTTGTCACAGGCCACATAAAGGGCACTTAATTATTTTATTGCTTCAGACATTTAGATTAATTCATTAGGCAGAATGGTTGTGCAACTAATTCTGATGAGTTGCCTCCTTGACCCACATCTGAAAATGTTCAATATGAAAACTTTATCTGTGGCAGAAACTAAAGTGTGATTTGTATGCTAAAGTAAAAAAAAAAAGAGAGAGAGAGAGAGAGAACAAGAAATCTAAATATCCAGTCTGCATTTCAGGTTCAAATAATGGTTCAGTTTTTGTAAATTACATTTTGAAAATGTTTTTTTTTTCAAAATATTTCTAGAAATAGCAACATTCTTCTTGAAGCTCTTAATCTCCATTTGGTGTTTGGATAATTCAGCCATTAAAGCAGCCAGAATTCCAAACATTAAAATAATAATGATGTATCTAAGCTGTGTCAAAGTACTAGCACACTCTAAATATTTTTTAGAGCTGATTCTTTGATGGAAGATTCTGAGAGATGATACTGTCTGGTTTTATATTTAAGTGCATATGGCAGGTTTAGGATCAATTCCATAATTAATGCATACAGCTCCTTCTTTCAGCCAATAAGAAAGTACTTGGTTTCTGTACTAAGTTGCCTGCCCAAGTACACATAAATTTTAAAGCAGGTTAGCTTAATGATTTGATTCAGAATGACTTATATGATTTGGTACTACAGTGAAACAACTCCCATCCTTAATGTAGTACCTGTAATTCCTCTTTGCTGTGCCACAGTATATCCTTCTGTGAGTTAAAGTCACAAATGAACCATAAATGCAACAAGAATACAAGCATTTTACCTATAAAAATATCATAAAGAATATATAACTAAGCAAGAAAGTGTATTTACCCAGAATTCATGAATGACACAGGAGCTATAAAACAGGATTATGGCGGAGTCTCTGATCATAACCAACTTATTGTGTACATGAGACATAGACACCAAAAAATTCACTTCAAGGACACGGCTGGAGAGATGAAGCTTGGCATGCATGCTGAGAACATATAATAAATGATTATGATCAGTGATCTAATTATAATTCTTTGTAGCATATGGAGATTTATCTATTCCATGAACTACCAGTTACAGAAAAAGGTGTAGAAGCTCAAAATATTTTACTCACTTTCAAAACTTTTATCATTGTCAGACAGTGACCAGGCAGAAGCTTAGTGCTGCTTTGTAAATCTGATGGCTTTAAAGGCTGTTAGACTCTTCATTTGCGTACCAATTTTGTGAACGAATGAGGTCCTAACAGCTTTTGAAAGCTGTTTCACCTTCTGCAACTGTTTAGGTCAGCGCAGTTAGTCATATAGTGTGAGACTGAATCTTAACAGGGTTTAGGTATCCTTAACAAACTTTTGTTAAACACCCCAAGTTCTGTTAAGATTGGGTCTTATGCTAAGGGCATGCTTAACCAGTGTATCTTTTTTCTGATTTCAGAGCATAATCACAGTGCTCCAAGTACTACACAGATTATGACTGGTGCTCCAATCATAACCAGCTTATTATGTATTTGAGACATGGAAGCCAAGAAATTCACCTTAAGAGTGAAGTTTTCAAGGTGAGTTTTGGCATCCATGCCAAGAACACATAATAAAGGGTTATGATTGGACACCCAGTCATAATTCTCACCTGAATATTAGATGGTCTGATCCCTCTTGAAGTGACTAGAAATAGCTAGGTAAGCACTGACAGAGGCACAGTAAACTAAAATTTAAAAAGGGCACAGTATACTCAAATCAAGGGGTGGCGTAAGCCAAACACAATCGGGCTAGGCTTATAAATGCCCCAGGGCAGATAGCCTAGTATGAACCTATGAACCTATGAACCTATGCTCTGAGCAGCTGATATTGGCACATCCCTCACATAGTAACGTATCATGGACTGGTTAACCATGGGCTCTTGCTATGCTAGACTGAGGAAATTAATATGGTATGGTAATAATATATATGACATCTCACCTTAATTTTTTTTGTCATTTATTTTAAAATTTTAGGGTAATTGTTTCACTAATACAATTACTGTACTAAACAGAATTACTCCTCTAGTTATAATGGTACTGCTGGGGAGGGGAGGGAATGTATAAAGCTGGTCTGGGGCTGTCTCCCAAATGGGATCACACACCAGGTTAGGAGGGGACATGGAAGGCAGTCTCTAGGTGGTAAACTGGGTTGGTGCCTGCAACATCATCCTTTGCATGCACCAGACTTTTTCCTTAGGCCCAACTCTCTAGCATGATGATGCTAAATTTATAGCTGTAGGACCTGTAGGCTACGGACAATGATGTGTGACTTTATGAGGCTGTGCTCACTTGGGACCCTAGAGCAACTATGCCTCCTTGGCCATCCCACATGCCCTAACCAATGATTGTTCTGAACTGTGGGCTCTACCATGTACAAAGAATGATCCAAACCATTAAACAAGGATTCTCCTCCAAGGATAGACATGCCTGCCATGCTTACAAACTCTGCCAGATGCCCATGCCGCTAAACTGAACTAAGGTCACCTGGACTGTAGCGAGGACTTCACCTCTCTCTATGCCAGTAACCATTTGAAATGTCGAGACCTGCTAGAGAGAGTCCCAAAATATGAATACTGAATGACCGAGATGCAATTTCTCAGAATATTCCCTTTTCTCTAAGGTTTGATGATCTTGGAATTGGTATGTATAAGGTCAAGGGGTGTGGGGGCTTGCACTCATGCAAAAAAATTTAAAAGAGAAGACCACGTTTTGAGATTTGCTCTTCTCCTGTGTTTTCTGTCTTATGTTTGGTTTGTCAACACTTGGCATTTGAAGTGCCGACATTTCAATAGAGAGCCCTCTATGTCACTTGGGTTAGCATGCTAATCAAAATAATTACTTTTAAAGAGCTGTGACAAAGCATTATTTTATTTTTTTAAAATAATAGTTTTTCATGATTTTGAAATAAAAATAAAGATGAAAACAGAATTATCTCAGATGTTGATGTTCTAGCCACTGCACCTGTTGTTGAGATAGGGTCTAATGCATCTTCTAGATGATAACTGCTTAAAGCTTTGAAGTGACAGAAAAGTTGAAGGTTGAAATTTCAGCCCAATGAAACAAATACAAAAAGCATTTCTTTGTAGGAAGAATTACCCCCCCCCCCATACTCCCATATTAGGGATGTTATCTCCATGCTACATTAATTAAATATACTAACTTTACAGATCACCAGCATGGAAAAAATTGAAAAGACCACACACAGAGTTCTGACTATTGGATGCAAATCAGAACTGTGTCAATAGAGATTTTCTAATCAGCAGTTTAAATCAACAAGTTGAAACCTCACCCACTAATAACTCATTGGTTAATAGGGTAGTTACTGAAATAATGCTTCATTTAACATTAAGGGATCAAAGCAATTAAACCATATGTGTTGTATAGGTGAGTTCTGAGAATATAAAACATAACTAAAGTGAATTAACTATTACAGTTTTGAATATTAAGACTGATAGAAAAATATAAACAGTAGTGGTCATATAAAATATTTATCAAAAAGTTATTATTCAGATATTTGTTTACAACTGAAAACAATAAATGTATTAAAAAGAGAAGAAAATGCAAGATTATTATAATAACATTGCAAGTAAAATATTTAAAGTTAACACATTTCATGTTTTCATGCAGTAAATAGAATAAGAACAAACTGAAAATAAATCAAGTTGTGAGTAGTGTATTTAGGCCGCAAAATACCAGGACGTGTGAACTTCGCATTAAGCTTGACTACACTGTAGTCTGAGTTTGGCAGTGGAAGAGAAATTGGAACCAAAGTAGAAGCATAAATACTTGCAGTCTACTGGTTACTTGGGACAGTTGACAGTGCTTAATTCTGCTGAAGAAGACTAGGTTAGATATATAAAAGTAAATAATATTACAAATGATGAAAAGTGCAAACTATTGAATTCTAAGGGACACTCTGATTTATGGACTGTTATTCAATTTGATAGTGCCAGTCAAACTGCATGAGAAATTGTCTAAAGAAATTAAGTAGTTTTCAAAACCATATGAACCCAATGCTTCTAATAAATGCTGAAAGAGTCAGGGCCTTATTTAAAAAAAAAACTTGCTTTCAGAGTAAATGACCACTTGTATGGAAACCAGGTGTTTTGGAGTCTGGCCCAGGCCTTACACAGAAGTAAGCCACTTTCATGGAGAGTCAGACTTACACTGAGTAACTCTTTTGGAATCTGGCCCAAAGATTTTGCAAAAATAACCACATAAGAAATGAAAACATTTCAGAATACATAGCTGATTTATGTAGATTAGCTGAACATTGTCAGTTTGGTTGAGAACTGGAAGATGCACTGAGGGAAAGACTGCCTATGGAGTAGAGAACAATGTGTAAAAACAGACATTCCCATTGGAAGTAGCCATAAAATATGCAAGTGAGTTTCAACAAAATGCGACTGGATGCTCAGTGAGGAGCCACAAACATATTTACTTTGCTTAACATCACCGGTCTGATATCTGACATAGCACAAGCTCCAATGCTGACTCCCTGGTGTATATTGTTGGTATATTCTTTGTTCCTAGAGCCCTGCTCTCTTACTATCACCATCTATTTCTTCCCTGCCAGCCACCTCTTTACCTGGCTTGCCAGCCTTGGCTCTAGTGGAAGCTAGGTTAAAAAGGGAGGTGATGATTAGTGAGCAGCAGTATGGTTTCGTGCCAGGAAAAAGCACTATAGATGTGATGTTTGCTCTGAGAGTGTTGATGGAGAAGTATAGGGAAGGTCAGAAGGAGTTGCATTGTGTCTTTGCAGACTTAGAGAAAGCATATGACAGAGTGCCTAGACAGAAGTTGTGGTACTGTATGAGAAAGTCAGGAGTGGCAGAGAAGCATGTAAGAGTGGTGGATATGTATGAGGGCAGTGTGACAGTGGTGAGGTCTGTGGTAGAAGTGATGGATGCATTCAAGGTGGAGGTGGGATTATATCAAGGATCAGCTCTGAGCCCTTTTTTATTTGCAATGGTGATGGACAGGTTGACATGTGAGATCAGACAGGAATCCTCGTGGACTATGATGTTTGCAGATGGCATTCTAATTTGTAGTGACAGTAGAGAACAGGTTGCAGAGACCCTGGAGAGGTGGAGATATGCTCTAGAGAGAGGAATGAAGGTCAGCAGGACAAAGACAGAATACATGTGTGCGAATGATGGGGAGGACAGATTAGCAAAGGTGGATGAGTTTAAATATTTGGGATCAACAGTTCAGAGTAATGGTGAGTGTGGAAGAGAGGTGAAGAAGAAAAGAGTGCAGACAGGGTGCAGTGGGTGGAGAAGAGTGTCAGGAGTGATTTGTGACAGACAGGTACCAGTAAGAATGAAAGGGAAGGTCTACAAAATGGTAGTGAGACCAGCTATGTTATATGGGTTGGAGACGGTGGCACTGAAAAACACAGGAGTCAGAGCTGGAGGTGGCAGAATTAAAGATGTTAAGATTTGCATTGGGTGTGACGAGGATGGGCAGGATTAGAAATGAATATATTAGAGGGTCAGCTCAGGTTGGACGGTTTGAAGACAAAGCCAGAGAGACGAGGTTACATTGGTTTGGACATGTGCTGAGGAGGGATGCTGGGTGTATTGGGAGAAGGATTAAGTTTATGGATGTGGTGAGAGAGGATATGCAGGTGGTTGGTGTGACAGAGCAATATGCAGAGGACAGGAAGAAATGGAAAAAGATGGATCTGCTGTGGTGATCCCTAATGGGAGCAGCTAAAGAAAAAGAAGATATAATTTAGCCCTTCCACCTCTTATTCACTAATGTCCTGTCTAGCATTTGTCAATTCCCATATTTGTTTGAAGAATGTTTACTTCTCTTTCATCCTTCCTTACCATACCATATTCACCTTATGTACACCTTTATTTACAGGTGTCATTGCCTCCTCATAAATTGCTCTTATCCTTTTAAGTCATTCTGCCCCCTGTTTCTTAAATGGTCTTCTGTTATCTACTATGATCACTTTCATATCACCAGTAAACTATTCTCACTGCTGTTTACCCTATACTTCATTGTTCTTCTTGTGTATCATTCTATTTTTCTCATTAAATACTCTGCTACTGATAGTTTCTTGAAGCTGCTCTACTCTTCTCTTAGTTTCTGTGCCACTAAATGTCTGCTTATGATCCTTACCAGCTATGTGATGTCTACCATCCAGTATTTCCATACCATATGTTTGATTCCCTCCTTTTTATATCCACTTGGATTGAAAACTAGACTGCTGTATTGTGACTTTTGCCCTGAGATCCCCTTGTCTTCACAGAGGACCTCTTCCTCATTTGGTAAGACAGCATCTGGGATGGTCTACTTCTTTTTCAGTTAGTTCCATTACCATTTTGTCTAAAGCATTCTGTTGCAGATTTTCATCCATTTCTTATTCCTTCCCTTCTGTTGCTGCAGCTTTGATGCTCCAGTCTATCCATGGTAGGTAAATGACCCATGATCAATATTTTGTGACCTTTGTACTACCTGTCAATTCTTCTTTGCCTTATTTCATCAACTTCATTCATACCTGGATGCCTATATATATTGAGTCTGTAGTCCACCGATTCCTCCACACCTGTCTGTATGCCTCAAGTTTTGTTTTTCCCCTCTTTTCTTCACATTCTACATATATAGATTCTTTACTTGTCACTTCCAGCTTCAGTCTCAAACAGACTGCTATTTCATACATTTCTATTCTTCCCATGCCCCTTTTGGACAGCTTCTATCCTTGCATTAGAATATTCCATTCTTTGTGTTGCATTGTCACTTTTTGTGTTATTATCTTCTCCTTTGTAATAACAGAAGTTGGATCATTTTCTTTCCTAAATTTATACCTTATTTGTTTCCCACCTTTATCCCTACCTACCTTCCACTGTCTTCTATCTGGGCTGTTTCTTACTGCTATTGGGCCACGACCCCTTTCTTAATGGGAAAGGCATACCTCAATAGGTGGTAATGGAGATCACTGGACTGTGCATAAGTTGGGGTTAAAAATGCAGATGCCAGTATCATTCTACGCATGTAAATATTCTCCATTATTGTTGTGATATTGTATTTGTGCTTTTCCTTTATTGCTATTATTAAAGAAAAGCACATTTTAGACAAACACAAGCTACAAATAACTAACATTAACCATAGTATCCAAATGTGCTGTGCTTTAATCAAAACAGTAGTTTTCACTAATGGTATTTTATGCATACTTCTCAAATTATTTTTACAAAAAAATCAGCACAAATCCAAAAGTGGATGGAGGGGGGAGAAAATCCCAAAATTGGGGACAATTTTTTAAATAATATTGTAATTAGCCTAAAAAGTTAATAACAGAAAATGCTGTATGTCAACATGCATTTTCTTAACAGTAAGAATTATGAAATTTTAAACTTTGACATTATAGATTGAGTATAATCCTCAATGGTTATTACAAATAACATTGACTATAATCCTTGGTGGTTATACGAGGGACATGGCAAAATGTGACGGATATGGTTTTATATAGTCTTTTGGTTTACCACTCTTTTTATAAAAGCGGAATATGTTTCTAAGAAACACAATCTAAATAACAATACTATCCAAATGTTTTCTGTGTTTTAAAAAGATTGCCTAATGTGCTTGTGTACTGCATAACATATTTGTACAGTGCTACAAAAATGTCATATTTTATTTAAGTATAAATCTCTTTTGATAAAGCTTAGAATATTAGGGCAGCAGCATGCAGCTGTGAGGTTATGCTATTGTTGCAACATTCTAAGCTGCACATAAACATAAAACTGCAGTCCAGTGTTCTTCATCATCACCCCTCTATGCTTGCTTCAACAATTTGGACAATCAAATAAAAGAATGCAAACTCATAATGCATTTTCTTAGCTCTTAGGTTCATAGGTTCATAGGTGTGTACTAGGCTAATGGTTCTGGAGCCTTTACAAGCCTAGCCCATAGGATTACCTGGCATCGTGCCACCTGACCTTAGTTCCCAGTCCCTCTGTCAAGTAGAGCCACTGGAGTGATCCCCAGGGTGAATTTTCTATTTCCCATCCACTCATCAAAATTTCTCTTGAAGAGGGCCAGTGAGGTGCTCTGTTTGACATGCATGAGAAGTCTATTCCATAGCATGGGCAGTCTCTGGGTTATGAACCTGCCCCTCCAGCTTGTTCTGTTGATTGTGGTAATGAGGTTGATGTCTCTGGAGCATGTGGTGTGGAGGGATTGGGATTTGTTTAGATGTAGCATTTATAACAGAGCTGGATCATACATGGATTTGTAAGTCAAGCAGAGATCGCATCTAAGTAGGCGATATGAGACAGAAAATAGTTGGAGTTTTTTGAGTCTGTCCATACCGGACAAGTGTTTAAGGCCTAGGATCATCTTTGTGAGGTACTTTTGCAGCCTCTCCAGTTGTTGCAGGTGTCTAGACAATGACCACTTTCTTCCTGGATGCAAAACCCTTAGCAATGAGATGTACCACACAGAAGGACTTTCTGACCACAGTGGCAATATGGTGGTCAAAAGAGAGGTTGCTGTCAACCTGTGTTCCCAGATCTCTTATAACTCTTTCTGTGTTCAGTAGACTACCATTGATGTGGTAATTCATGGGAACCAGGATTTTCTCAAAGGAGATGACGACACATTTTTTGGCATTGAGCTTAAGGCCATGGTTCTGACACCAGTCGTTAGTCTCAGTGAGGCCTTTTTGTAGGATGTCAACATCACTTGGGGAGTTAATAATAGCTCCCAACTTGCAATCATCTGCAAACTTTGTCAGCCAGAGTCCCTTCGTGTTGGCCTGGACTTCAGAGAAGTAGATACCAAACAGGAGAGGACCCAGGACAAACCCTGTGGGACTCCACTTGTGACAGGTCAGCAGTCTGACTCGGAGTCAGCTACTTTCACACTGTGGGTTCTATCTGTGAGCCAGTTTGCAACCCACCTAGTGATATAGGGGTTGATGCCTAGCCTAGTGAGTTTTTCTGTGATTCCTGAGTGGGGAATGGTATCAAAGGCCTTGGCCAGATCAAGGTAGGCTGTATGAACCACCTTGCCTTCATCCACAGCTCTGATAACTGACTCAAAGAAGTCGACCAGGTTGAGCAAGCATAATCTACCCTTCACAAAACCAAACTGTGTGGGATCCAGAGTTTGGAGATTCCCTGTATCCTTGTTTATTAGGTCCATGATGATGCGTTCCATAGCTTTGCATTGCAGACTCATCAGGCTAATGGGGCAATAGTTCCCAGGGTCTGTAGTCCCTCCTCCTTTGTGGAGAGGGATAATTGTAGAAGTGCACCATTCCATAGGGGCAAAGCCTGAGGTGAGGCTGTGAATGAACAGGGCACACAGGTGAGGTGCCAGTTCACTCTGTAGTCCATGTAGAACACAGTCAGGGATATTGTCAGGTCCCATAGAAGCTGTATTCTTGGCCTTGGACAGTGCTGTTTTGACCTGTGCAGCAGTAATACTGGGTACCTGGGAATTTACTGGTACTGTGATTGGTCCTTTGGTGGGGGAGAGAGGGGGTAATGTTGGCACTGAATCTGTCGGCCAGTATATTGGCAATATCTATTGGCTCGGTATAGGCGGTACCATTGTGCAGTAGCTCAGAGCAAACCTGGGTATTGCTGTGGAGATTCTTTACATAACTATAGAAGGCCTTGTGGTTGTCTTTACTATCTGCTGCAATTCTGTTTTCATAGCTAGCTTTAGAGGATTTGATGAGAGATCTCAACGTTTTGTTGAGGCTGATAAAGGAGTTTATCCAGTCTTGGGACTTCACCTTATTCCGCATCAGTTTCCTGATTTTGTTATAGAGTTTATTTATGGCAGGAGACCTTCAGATTGGCTTCCTTTTTTTGGAGGAGAGCGTCTTGGTTCTATTGGGTATGGCGGGATACATGCATTTGTGTACGTGTTCGTAGAGTGCATTGGTGTATGATTTGCTGGTCATGCAACTATTGTCCATTTGCATGGGTGCCGTGAAGTTAGTCAACTCTGTTTTTAGGCCTAGAAAATAATCAATACAGGTGATTTTCTCAGTGTTAGTGATGCTGACTTGGTAAACAGAGGATACCCTCAATTTACTTTAAAATTTGCAAAGCAAAGCAGACTAGCTTCACTTGCCTCAGATACAGTGTGAAGACCAATAGAATATATTAGGCAGATTTAACTGACTACTCATTTCATCATGAAACTTCAGCTCTTAGGACTTATCTACAAACTGTTTCTCCAGAATTAATATACTTTTCTTGGTCAGACCCCCTTTGGAAACAAACAAACTCTCAATAAATCCTTCTGGACTCTTTCTTCTCTCCTGTAACTTATAAACGTTAGGGTTCTGTATCCACTGCACTGAAAAAAAACATCCTGAGTGGCACAACTTTCTGCCGCATTGTTTACAGAGAGTGGAATTATGTCCCTCCCAGCCTCACAGAAATGAGTTATGCCACATGCTTCAAAAATAAATTCCTCCTACTCCCCCGTCATGCATTTTTTTTGGTAAATGCTTTAGTTTATTGAGAACCTTCAGAAGCTGTCTAGCAGTCTTGCTGTGGGTAACCTCCCTTAAAAAAGCAAACCATAAAGTGACTAACAAATCTGTCTGCAAAGCCTTAATCCAGTAGCATAACTGATAGTCCCTATGAAATATATTTTTTATCTGTAGGCAGAAACTACATACTACTATGGCTATTATGTCCTGGAATATTAATATTGTAAGTGGATGTACCTGTCACGCACTACAAAACTATATTTTATGTATTTATTTATTAATGTACTGTACTTATATATACTTAATGGTTCTTCTTTATTTGGTAACAACTTAAATCCACTAGGCACAATATCTTTTAACAGGGATAATCCAGGAATACGGCTCTGATAGAATGACTTGAAAAAAGTTTTTATAAAAGTTATAAAAGTGGAAACTGAGGGACTGAGGGAATCAAACTTTGAAGCTTGATAACCTTTTTTAAAGGATGACATTCATATCTTGCCTATATGCTATGAACTATACAGCAACTTTGAAATATTAGGCAGAGTAACTATTTTACATCAGATTGCCCCATGTGACTTTGTATAACTTGTCTATGGCTTAGTTTGTACGTAAAAAGGATATACATATTTATATCAGGCCACTTATCCAGCTAAGAAAAAAAAAGTTTTTTTTTAATATTTCAGGAAATTGGCTGCATTTAAACCAAGTTGGGTATTATCTGAAATATTATACTGAGAGAATCACACAATTTCAGTTATTTTGAAGGTAGTATCAGATATTCATAGGGTTTCACTATTGTTTCACATGCGACAGATATTTTCTCCATTGCATCCAAAAGACATGTAGAAAGCAATGGAAGTGTTGAATAGTGCACGGAGAATTGTCACAACTGCTGTACATTGCTTAAATATGCCAGTTTCAAAGAAGGCTAACCTTCAAATCTGCAAGATGAGAAATCACTGTTTTGGGACATTCAATAGAAACAGAAGGAAGAGGAGAATTTACCATTAAAAATAATGGGGAAGTGGATTTATCTGTTGCACTCATTCCTTCTTTAGCTTCAGAAGGACTTCAGCAGTAATATTATTTTTCAAAATGCCAGCAGTAATAAAGTTAATGATGTGTGCATGGGTGGAATATTAGGAGGTATTTCAGTGTTTTTAAATCTCTGAACAAAAATGTATACGTTTTACTTTAGTACATGATGTCATGCATAGAGAAAATGTGACACATACATAGCAGCATGTATACACACATGGCACAAATTACATTATTGCATTTAATAGCAGTAAAATTATTTTCTGTTAATTATATGTCATGTTTAACTTGTTAAGTTGTAATAAAGTTGATATATTAGGTTAATGAAGATGATCTCCTATTAGGTTTGCCTAAGGAATTTTGCTTGTAACTTTGCAGCAAACATTCTACCATATCTGCAGATGAGAATATGCAGTGAAGGAATATGAGAATGTTTATATAAACCTAAAGACTTGATGGTGATGGGGACAGATGGGAAAGATATGCAACATAAAATTGGAGGGGCAACTATAACAGGTTATCTATGACGCATGATTTAGTTGGATATACCATGGGGATCCCTAATCATATCTTTAAGATGTTGTGTTTATATGTACACAGCTGTATTGTCAAATTAGTTATTCATGTTTTAGGTTCAACGGTGCAACTTAAAAAAATGAAACTACAACTGTAATATTTAGAAAGACTTCAATCTTTGCGTATAAAAATGGCTTTCCTTTTCCATGTTATACATGCGATATATTTCTATGCTTGTATGTACATGTTTGTGCATTCAGTCCAATATAGGTTGCTTTCTGGTGTTATAGAGGTTGTGTCAATGAACAGATAGTATTTGTATCAAACCATATCATATGATGAAGTATGAAGGCTGCAAAGTGTCAACATTTTCGTATAAACTTAACAGATCTTTAGGCCACTTTGCTTTGATATGGTACAAAAATCAAGGAACTACTTTTAGCAGAATTCTTATAGCTGAAATGAAAGATGTCTTAAAATAAATTAAATTTCCTTTTGAAACCTTATTACTATCAAAAAGTAATGAAATGAAAAAGCCAAACTAATTTGCTAAGACATTTTTTGCTGTTCTGTTCTTAAAATGTCTATACAAACAACCAAAGACATCTTAGATGAGAAAAAAATTTATTTCATGGAACTGAACAGTAAATGGCTCTTCACTTCTGAAGAAATGTAGCATGAAGTTAGAGAGGTAATGTTATGCAGGGTTTCTTCTATAGTTTACTGAGTTACAACTAGATGAAGGTTCAGATGGATAGGGCTATTTGGAGCAAATATCACAGCAGATGGGACAGGATTCATAGTAATGCTTGCAAATTGCATATATTCATGGGCAATGTCTGTACAAAATTAAGACACTTATAGCCCTGATTTTGGAAACTATCCCAGCATTATGTCTTATAAGTAGTCATTGAGCAATTCCAAAGTTTATAAACTGTAAGCAACACTATAAGCACCAGAACTGGAAAATAGGAGGCTAGTGGTCACTCATGGAAAGAGCAGCTCAGAACAAAGAAAATACTTAATTGTTCTTCTTTATTTGGCAACTGCCTAATAAAATTATGGTTAGGATTTTAAATATTCACCTGTAACAGCCCTGCTGCTAGTACCACAATTATGTATGTTTTACTTTCTTTCACTAAACAGATTAAGAAGACAAATAGCTTACCCTGACTTTCTTTAATTCAGGTGGCTAGTGTGGATTTTCTGCTAAAGTTAAAAAAATAAAAGAGCAAGAATCTTTGGAACTGATTTATACTGAAAACCCCATTAATATTAGAATACCCAGTATTTATAATATTGATCTGACCTGAACTAACCGACTTCACCGAAGATGCTTAAGCAATGAATTTTATTATCTTGTTCATGAATGTGCAAGATACTGTATTGACAGTCTATATACCCCATTTTGTTGAATAAATTATATATAAAGTATCATGTAAAAACATTTTTATTAAAGTATTAAATACAGCTCAGATGCAATTACATGCAGTCCTGCTTAACTGTCTACACACACTCATATCTGGAAATCACTGTTAAAAATTACTGTAAATCTGAACTTCAAGAAAAAAAATCAACCACAAATGGTTGCTGATAGTTTACCTTTAATTTAACTAAAGTTCTCCTTGAGTAACAAAGCTTAGGAAAGATACATGTATAATAGGTAGTGCAGATAAATTCCAGACTGTGATATACGGTATCAAAATGAACTGTTAATTGAATATTGTAGATCAGATATATGTGAATGAGTGTTGGCTTTGAATGCTTCCATCAAGTGACAGATTCATTTTTATAAAGCTATTGATCTCTCTTGAGAAAAATCACATCAATATGCTATAAAGTACATCTATGCTTTATTCTCAAGGTCCTAAAAAACAAATCTATTATTTAAATATGTCCTATACCTTAAAGTTAGATGAATCTAAATGATGTTGTTGAATGAAAACTTCATCCTCCAATGTAGTTAACCTTATTCCAGATATTTCAGATTGATTTTAATCTCCCCGTTTAATTTCTCCAAGTCTTTTGGGTTTCTAATACATTGACAGGAATATACCCCATTCATTAGTTAAAGTATGATTAAAGTTTGTGAAATTAGTATTGCTTCCATCTTTGATGTTAGCTAGAAGTGCTCTTCACAGCACCCACAGTGTACCAAGAAATAACTTCTTCTGTAATTCATATGGAATTGCATGTATTGGTATTGTATTGTTTATACAAGGCTTAATGTTTCCTGACTGATCTCAAGAATTACTATTCTCTGGTTACTAGCTAAAGCAAGGCAAGATGAAGTGGGTGAGGGATCCTTCTATGTCAGGTTTCAAAAACAGAGTGCACAGAGACTTCTGTCTCATCTAGTATTAAAATATCATTTTAGTCCTGGGTTACAGAATGAAATCACATACATCTGGCCACCTGACTTCTGGCTCCCATACCACCCTCCCTTCACTAGTAACTGAACCAGAATCCCACACACATATGTCACCATACGTACAGACTGAGCCCTGCCAAGTTGTGCCATAACATCCAGAAGCCACAAAACCATCTCAACACCTCTACCCCTCCAGGGCAGCAATCAGCCCACTGCTAAAGACAATACAGTAGGACTGCTAGTCTCCATTTCCACTGACACTTCATTTCCAGCTGTAACCGGAACTGCAAGACACAATCTCTGTGGCCCACCACCAGTCAGGAAAATATAGTGAGATTAGTTAAGTACTATTTTTTCTGTATCTGTGTGAATCTATTCATATGTGTTATTTTTAATATTTCCAGTGATTGAAACTCTGGTGTTTATTGTAAACAGATATTTAGTATTTTTCATGTTCTTTTATTATTTATTATTAAATATATTTAAACTTTTCATTGTGGCTGGTCTTTTAGAGAATTTCAGGATATTCCTAAAATTTTATCTGGGACTGAGCTCAACCTCCTCTCCTCCAGCATTCTTTGCCACAACATCAACCTCAACAGTTACAATATAGTCCGACACACAGATGCACTTTTCCCTCTGTCCAGCAAGACCCATTGCCGGCACACCTCCAACACAACCAGCCCCAGAAACACTTTCTTCAACACAAGCATCCATGCAAATCAGTCTGATACACAAATGATGCACAATTCTCCATAAATCTCCAGCCAGCCATGCTGGCAGATGTCACACATCCACCACCCCACTCCTCCCGACACAGCCGGCAACACCTCACATCTTCACAGCTCTCCACAGCAAACGATCATTAATTATGTTAATTACTCCATCTAAGTATTTTAGCTGTTGCATTTTTAATATTCCAAAAGGCAACTTTTATTAATCCAATATATTTAATGTTTTGTTCAAAGTTTATTAGTCCTGTTTTGGAAACTATGATGACCTCTGCAAGGCTAAAGGCCACCCCACACAGGCCTGCAATTCCATCTATATTACTGGCCAATGTTTGCTCCCTGGAAAACAAGATAGACTACAGGACAGGAATCAGATCCTTAGTGGTAAATCTAGAGGACAGGGTCTCTGTATATATGTCAATAACAGATGGTATACCAACTGTGAGGCAATTACCACTCATTTCTCAGAAAACATTGAGTTCATGATGCTAAGATGCAGACCCTCCTACTTTTCAAGAGAGTTTGATGGTGTGAGCACTATAGCTGTTTATATTCCTCCTAGTGCTAACACCAATGAGGGATGGGCTACACTTCACCAGGCAATCGATGAACTGCTGAATTATAATCCAGAATTCACTCGCATAATAGCTGGTGACTTTAACCAAGCAAATCTGAAGTCAGTTCTATCTAATTATCACCAACATGTGGCATTCGCCATGAAAGGAGAGAACATATATGTATATACCAGTGTCAAGCTGGCTTATAAGGCAGTACTGCACCCACACTTGGGAAACTAGGACTATCTGGCCATCATGCTAATCCCTGTGTATAAACCACTATTAATAAGAGACATGACAACTAAGAAGCTAACAGGAGTATGGCCAGAAGGAGTGGTCTCAGCACTCCAGGACTGCTTTGAGAACACAGAGTGGAACATATTTAAGGTCAAGGCTATGGAGAACCAACTCTTCAATCTAAATAAGTACATGGAATCTGTGATGCCATACATATCCAAATGTGTGGATGATGTGACAACCATCAAAACTATCACCACAAGGGCCAACTAAAAACCCTGGTTAACAAGTGAAGTATATGATCTCCTAAGAGCACACAATGCTGTCTTTAAGAAGGGAGTCAAGCATGCCCTCAGGAATGGCCAAAAAATCCAGAGTCATTTCTCAGACATAAGAATACAGATGTCTGTGGCAGGAGGCACAATCCTTGACAGACTACAGACCTGTATTCACCAAATGTGATGATAACATTGAATTTCTAAATGAGCTCAACACCAACTTCAGCAGGTTTGACAAAGGGAATGACACAAAGGCTATGAAACTCACCACCAGGCAAAACGAGGTAGCACTCTGTCTTAACCCAGCCAATGTTCAGAGAACGCTAAGCCAAGTAAACCCAGGGAAACTGGCAGGACCAGACAGCATTCTGAGATGAGTGCTCAGAAATTGTGCTGTCCAAATGACCATAGTTCTTACTGACATATTTAACACATCTCAATGTCTGGCCCTAGTACCCAAGTGTTTCAACAATACAACAATCATTCCACTACCAAAAGAGTTTCAGCTAGCAAACCTGAATGACTATCGTCCAGTAGTTCTCACCTCTACAGTAATGAAGTGTTTCAAAAGACTGGTCAAAGACTATTTAACAACAAATCTTCCTGTAGAAATGGACCCACTCCAATTTACTTATTGGTCCAACTGCTCCAATGCAGATGCCATCTTGACGGCAGTCCACACATCCTTAGGTCATCTGGAAAACAAGGACTGTTACATCTGGCTGCTATTCATTGACTTCAGCTCTGCCTTTAACACAGTCATACCACAACATCTGATAGAGAAACTGATTCACTTGGGGGTCAGTGCTCCTACATGTAATTGGATTTTGGACTTCTTTATTGACAGACCGCAAAGAGTAAGAGTTAGCAATAACACCTTGAAGAGCCTTACATTGAGCACGGGGAATCCCCCAAGGATATATTCTCAGTCATCTGCTGTTCACCATGCTGACCTATGACTGCACAGCCAGGTTCAGCTCAAATTGCATCATCAAATTCATGGATCATACCTAGGCCTAATCAGCAATGATGATAAAACAGCATACAGGGAGGACATGAAACATCTGATTGACTGGTGTGACAACAATAACCTGGCTCGGAACGTAAACAAATTTAAAGAGGTAATTGTAGCCTTCAGGAAAAAACTGGGTGACACAGCTCCCCCTTCACAATCAAGGGAGAAACAGTGGAAAGGGTGAAAAGTACAAAATTCTTAGGGGTGTACATCGCAGAAGACTTGACATGGTCCATCAATATTAGTCACATTATCAAGAAAGCATAACAAAGACTCCACTTCCTACACAGGTTGAGGAGAGCAAACCTCCCATCTTCAGTGCTCACAACCTTCTACAGAGGCACCATTGAGAACATCTTGACAAGCAGTATCAGAGTATGGTATGGAAACTGCAAGGACATGGATCAGAAGGCCCTCCAAAGGGTGGTGAAAGTGGCAGTGAGAATAACGAGGTCCATGCTTCCATGTATACAGGATCTGCACTCTGCATGTTGTCTTGGAAGAGTCACAATGATTGTTAAAGACCGTACCCATCAGGGACTGCTCTCCTGCTTGTCTTTGGGCAAGTGCTACAGAAGTATATGTTGCAAAACAACCAGATTCAGAAACAGCTTCTTTCCTCAGGCCATCAGACTATTAAACTTGAGTAGCAAGGCAAGCCAACAGGTCACCTAGTCAGTGGCCACACAGGCTGAAGGAAAGTTCTTTTTCTTAAAGTGCAATAACTCAATAATAGGTTCTTTCACTTGTGCAATAGCTCACTGAATGCTTATTACATTTTGTTCATTAACTTGAAATACAAGCTACATTCCGTGCAAGGGACAAAATGGTCTCTAGTCTACCACTGCTTACGTCTCTAAGTGAAATATCTACTGTGCAATCCTAAGTGCTGCTGTAGATAGAGATACAAAAATTGTGATTATGTCTTAGTGTCGTGTCAATGTTAATGTCATATATAGAGTCTATGGTTCTGTTTTTGTGTCAGTATTAATATTCTATATAGAGTCTGTAGTTCTGTTTTTATATTTATACCTGTTATATTTTTATATGCTTTTTGTCTGCACATTGAGCTCGAAGCAACAAATTTTCATTTAGCCTGCACTCATGTGGGTCTAAATGACAATAAAGTTTACTTTGACTATAATGTGAGGATACTGAAATGTGTTGAAAATGTGAAAAGAATAAAATAATAAAGATAAAGATAATATTCAAAAAGGCAACTTCAATGTCCTATATGTATCCAGGGAGGAGAATTTTGAATGTGTAAGGCTTTGAACTAACTTTGTCTAGCCTAATTTGCCAAAATCCTTTATTAACATCTAGTACAGAGAAGAGATTAGTGTTTAGCTTAGTAAATATTCCTCAAATGTTTAAGTGGATAATACCCTTTTTTAAAGAGAGTTAAGTCTTAAAAGTCTATACATATTCTAAATGTGTCTTAGTTCACAACTGTCACTATGCTATTTATCCTTTCATCTGGTTCCATTTGATTAATTTTTACATCTGTAGCTTTCATGACCTTCAGCTCCTTTTCAGTCCTGCTTCTAAGTGCTATCGGGACTCATAGGCACATAGGTAGGTACTAGGCTATCTGCCCGAGGGCATTTATAAGCCTAGCCAGAGTGTGTCGGCTTTCGCCATCCCATTGATTAATTAACTGAGCCTCTATCAAGCAAAGCCAATGAAGTGATCCCAGGGGTGTATTTTCTGTTACCCATCCACTCGTAAAGGTTTCTCTTGAAGTGTTAGTGAGGGGCTCTGCCTAATGTAGATAGGAATTTTGTTCCAAAGCATGGGGAGTCTCTGTGATAGGAATCTATCCCTCCAGCATGTTCTATTTATTGTTGTGGTGAGGTTTAGCTCACTAGAGCACGTGCCTCACAGTGACTTGGATTTCTTTAGGTGGAGCATGTCCATCAGTTCTGAGCTGGACATGGCTTTGTAAGTCAGGCAGAGATCACCTCTGAGTAAGCGATATGCCACTGAGTACAGTCGGAGTTTTTTCAGTCGGTCTGCATAGGACATATGTTTGAGGCCAGTTATCCTCTTGGTGAGGTACTTTTGTGGTCTTTCCAGCTGTTGGATGTGTCTTGTGAGGTACATCCCAAATGGGGCATTGTACACTATGATGGGTCTGATGAGTGACAAGTAGAGGGGCACTATAACCTCTTTATTTCTAGATACGAACCCTTTAGTAATTAGATGGGCCACATAGAAGGATTTCCTAACTACTTTGGCAATATGATTGTCAAAGGAGAGATTACTATCTACCTGGGACCCCAGATCTTTTATTACCTCTTCTGTATTATGGGGGCTGCCACCTATGTG
Organism: Protopterus annectens; assembly: GCF_019279795.1. Classification (NCBI taxonomy): domain Eukaryota; kingdom Metazoa; phylum Chordata; order Ceratodontiformes; family Protopteridae; genus Protopterus; species Protopterus annectens. The sequence continues at coordinate 443,729,079 of NC_056741.1, read as the reverse complement.
GTAATTCGTGGGTGTTTTGTATTTCCCAAATGGGATAACTATGCATTTTTTGGCATTTAGTTTGCGGCCATGACTTTGACACCTGGTGTCCATCTCAGTAAGGCCTTTTTGGAGGATGTCTGTGTCAGCCGGAGAGTCAATTATGGCTCCCAGTTTGCAGTCATCGGTGAACTTGGTTAGCCATAATCCTCCTGTGTTTGCCTGTACTTCTGAGAAGTATATGCTGAACAGTAGGGGTCCCAGGAACAAGCCTTGCTGGATACCACTTGTGACTGGTTTAGAGTCGGACCTGGAGCCTGCTATTCTTACCGCGTGAGTTCTGTCTGTAAGCCAGTTGGCAACCCATCTTGTGACATAGGGGTTTATGTTCAGGCTGGTGAGTTTTTCTATAATACCCGAGTGAAGAATGGTGTCGAACGCCTTGGCGAGGTCAAGGTAGGCTGTGTGAACCACCTTTCCCTCGTCTATGGCCTTGGTGACTGTCTCAAAGAAGTCATCCAGGTTTAGTAGGCATGATATGCCCTTAACAAAGCCAAACTGGGTTGGGTCAAGTGTTTGGAGGTTCCCAATGTCTTTGTTAATGAGTTCCATGATGATGCGCTCCATAGCCTTGCAGGCCAGCCTAGTCAGGCTTATTGGACAATAGTTACCAGGGTCAGTTGTGGCCTCTCCTTTGTGGAGCAGAATAAACTTTGCTGTGCACCATTCTATGGGCACGTAGCCTGTGGAGAGGCTGAGGCTGAACAGCGTGTTTAGGTGGGGGGGTTAGTTCGTTCTGTAGTTCGTGCAAGATGCATCCTGGGACACCATCTGGCCCCATTGACTCTGTGTTTTTGGCTTTTGAAAGGGCTGTTTTCACCTGTGCGTCTGTGATTTCCGGGGCACTACACTTTTCTGGTATTGTTGTGGACCCTTTTGGAGGTAAGAGGGGGGTAAAGTTTGCACTGAATCTATCTGCCAGGGTGTTGGCAATATCAGTAGGTTCAGTATATTTTGTGCTATTTTGCACTAGCTCAGAGCATATCTGTGAGTTGCCACTTAAGATTCCTGACATAGCTAAAGAAGGCTTTGTGGTTATCTTTCTGGTGGATGTTTATCTGGTACTGCCTCATATAAAATCTTAATGTGGTACTCCCCTGGCAGATAGCCAAAATCACTGAATAAAACAAAATACCTCTGCAAATTGTCAACAGTCAGTATCTTGAACATTATTTTCTGTTTTTCACCGAATTACTCATAGCAATATTTCTGTCATTACAATTGCTAACAGCATTGATAATTTTAGTAGATTATTATACAAATATTATTTTAGGAAAAAGATGCATATAACATTGTGTCTACTTCCATTACCTGTCCAATGACAGATATCTCTCACAAGCATTCAAGTAGTTTTCCCCATAATTTTGCTTACTCTTATTTCAGGTCACATTGGCATCTTTTCTTGCCATAAGCCATATTTATGTCGTTGCAGTGTGTACAAATTTGTAAATCATTCTGTAATAGTACAGCATGAATTATGTTATTCATATCTAGTGTCTCACAAGCATTATGACTCCTCTGGTTGCTTTAATTTCTATTGCGCAAACACTACATGGACAATTAGGCTGCATTTTCTGCACTTAATACTCACAATAAAACAAATTCTGAAGCAATGGTTTCAGTTTATTTTCAAAATGTGTCAGTGTGTCAGAAGAGTGCATATGCTGTAGATTTGTACATGGTATTAGGAATATTCAGTAACTTAACTATAGTTTCTGACAGCATATCACACTGTGTACTAAGAACAGGTTTAAATACATTTGCCTTTAATCATAAACTTTTCTCAGTAAAAATCATTATTTTCTGGAGGTCACAGCATGTATGCACTGTATTTGTATTATATTTCTCAACTATGCTCATAAATATCTTTGGTTTATGCTACTCCTTTGCTTCTGCTATCTGTAAATCATTCTACACATATTTGTTTTTACTTTTACACATTTTTCTTAAATAATATTTTGCCCTCCACATAACCTACAAATGGTTTAATGGCTCTATGACATGCTTTCTTCTGCCTGTAATGATACTTCTTGCATTGGTTTGTGATTCGTAGTTCCTTATTAATTAGACCTGGATGCTGCAAATACCAGTAATAGCATTCTTATTTGTACTTCATTTAAAAATTTTAATTTCACTCACAGTTTCTTCTGTGTACAGTCACTCATTTCTAACTCATGATTTTATCTGAATATTTGAAAAATGTCTTGCTCTATAAACGCCTACTTTTTTTTAGCAAGTGTCATGCCTACTTCCATTAACAACCTGCCTCTGACTTGAGTATTTTGGATATCATATACATTTATGTGTCTTATCAGGGAATCACATGTGTCTCCAGGCTCAGCATCTTTCAGTCTGTTTCATCTCAGCCCCATTTACTTCTATTAACTCTCTCTCAGTAGCTTGATTTTTTTTTTTTGTGACTGCTAAGATCTTTCTTCTCATGTTTAAGGCTAAAAGTGATAAAAACCTTTAGAAAAAATTGTCCTAAACTTTAAATGATACCCTATTGGAGAACATATGTTGTCCAACAAGATATTGATGTACAGGTAAAGCCTGATAAAAATCAAGTTTACAGCTTCTCAGCAGCATATTAAACCACTGTGAACCATTGACTGAAAAAATGCAAAGAACTGCATTTTGTTTAGCATCACTAAATATGGGTGGTTAGCAAACTTAAAATACATCTAGATGCCATGCCTTTAATTATAAATTGAGCAACACAGAAAGATTTTCTTCCTACCTTGGACACATGTTGGTTGAAGGCTAGGTTACTATCTATATGAATTCCCAGATACCTCACTAGAGAATCAATATTTAGGGGTGTTTTTTTTATGATGTAGTTACCCGGGGTAGCCAACTTTCCAAAAGGTGCTACAATGCGTTTTTGGTACTAAGTTTTAAGCCATGACTTTGGCACCAAGAGTTTTGTCTGTGTTAGGCCTTCCTAAAGTGTGTTCTTGTCTTGGGGGAATTCAATAACTGCTGCCAGTTTGCAATCATCTGCAAATCTGCCCAGCCAGACCCTTGACATTGGCTTTGAAATCCAAGAAGTAGGCCAGCGTCTTTGTGGAGGTGGTCTGACTGATCATATTCTCTTAGGTTCTATCTGTGAGCCAGCTAGCTATCCAGTGTGTTTTAAAGGGGTTTAAGCCTAGTTCTGTAAGTTTATTGACAGTGCCTGAGTGGGGTACTGTATGAAATTCTTTAACCAGAGCTAGGTAGGCAGTATGCACTAATTTCCCCTCATCCTTTGTAAAATCCTGTACTTTCTGTCTGAGAGGTAAACACCTTAATCATTATTCATAGGTAAATACTAGGCTAAATACCACCAGGGACTTTACAGGCCTAGCTGCACAACCCAACCCAATTGTGTCCCTTTGTATCATGGTCATTTATTAGGAGGGGGCATGTTGGGAAGTTTTTAAAGGTTATGTGGGGTTATGTTAGTTTGGAGATAGTTGTTGTCTGCCTCTGTCTATCAGACATGTTTTTTTGCTTTAGAGTACAATAAGCATACTGATAATTAAAGGCTGCTCACAAATTTCAGGGTTTGGTAGTGACACCGGACACGTGTTGATTTTTTCAAATTCCTTCTACATTTCATTAAGCTTCTGAGAGAAGCACAATGCAGATAAATGTTCTAACACCCCCAAAGTTACCTATGGGATTCAGAAGATATGTATGCTGCAAGTTCAGCAACTCTTTGAAGATGGGATCAATTTCTTTAAGATTCCTTGGTGTCATTATTCTAAGTTATACAGAGCACATATATTGTTATTAGGATCTTCACATATTTCTTAATTATTTCTTGATTATTAGGTAGCATCTCTAGGCATTTAGCATTTTTTGGTTAGAGTGTGGTTTTTAGGCTATTTGTAGTGAATTTGGGGTAATTGGTTTCTTTGCTAAAGTGTGATTCACCCTACCTCATTTTCACTGAAAGGGGGTTAATTGAAACACTCTTCTTCATTGCATTATATAGCATTACACCAACATAGTTACACACTTTCTGTATGTGCACATGCACACATGCATGTACATGCATACATAGTTATACAGTATATTTACTGAAGGGGAAAATTCTCACAACAATCAATCATTTGGGGTTGTGACAACACCACAACCTAATTATTCTAATTGAAATTACTATTGGCACATGCCTCTTAACTATCCAGATTTTTGCAGAATGAATCCCCACAAAAAAAAATAATAATAATAAATAATAGTGGTGCTAAATATAATATTATAGAGGCATACTATATACTATTATATCCCTTCCAAGGAAATAGTATTCTGTAAGTGAACTCCATGATGTAAAATCAATGGAATGTTGTCCTTAGACATTTTAACTATCAAAGCACTAATTCAGGAAACTTCTCATCATCGAATAAATACTAAATATTGGCTCTCTGTAGCGCAAAACCAAACACTAATTAAATTCTGATTCCAACAAAAAGCAGAGCAGTCTAAAACTTACTGTTATAGCTTTAAAGCATTTTAACAGGGGTCTTCATGCCCTGCATCCCTGAAACTGGGGGCTATACTTTCTTACCCAATACCTGTTTACACTAACTTCAGGAATGCTGTACCTTATAGTTAGTGGAGTACTGTGGGATACCACAATCTTAGAATGAATAAGATCTCACTATTCTAAATATTTTATTATGTGTTTTTAGACCTTTAACAGCTACAACTAGGCAAAGTACTTAGGAATAACTTGTATGCACTCCATCAAAGGTTGGTGATAGCTTAGATATAACACTGAAAAATGTAGGTTGTTTGTGTTCTTTGATTGTGGTTATGCCTCTGTAATTATCACAGATTATCCTACTATCATGTTAAATCTAAGAGTAAATATCACACCCAGTCATAAGTTAATCGTTTGTCCTAGAAGAAATTGTATACTAACTAAAAAGACAAATATACTCTTTTCAGCGACCCAGATAAATCAGCTCCGGATGCAGTTAATGAGTTCTAAGAGATTGTCTTCTACATTTAAAAATACATACCAGTAAAACATAAATACACATATATATTTAAAATTAATAAGACATAAATGCTATTTAACTTTTAAAAATTACTATGGTCATAAAATATATACACACTTAAATATATAAATAAACTACTTACTTATTGGATTTTTGAGATCTCTGAACTCAGCTTGATCTTATTGGTTGAGCACAATAAGGTTTATAAATTGAAAAGCATAAATTGCGAACGGAACATATTATCAATAAACAATAAGCACTCAGCCACAGTACACAAGGAATGTGCTTGCAGAAAAAATTAACACAAACTTTACAGTAGGTATTTATTTACTGGATAAGTCTGACTCAGTGGTGCCATTTTTCAGTGGAGGATGGGGAGAAAACGTCCATTATATAGACATCATGGAAATCATTTGCATTATTTCATCATGTACAGTCAGATTCATTCATAAGCAACACTTCCATTATTTAGACATCATTGACATCAATTACATAATTTACAGTCTTGATTAAAAATAACTGTTACATAGGTTATGTATGACTACATGTTTTAAATACAGGGAGGTCTAAGCAGTGCAATATTATCAGAATACATGAATTGTCAGATTTTACATCAGCATATTTGTTACTATGATGATTTATTCAAAATCTAATGCATGGGAAGATAAGATAAAGAGTTAGAGCTGTCCAAGGAAAGGAAGGAGAGGAGGACGCACAACGAAGATAAAAAAGATGAGATGATAGAGGAGGATATAGCTGTGATAATAGTACATTAAAGCTGTTCAGCAGAGATGTGTGGACAAATTCATAAAGCTGTATAAGTGACAGTTTAAACAGAGGTGGTGCAGGAGCAGAGACATTCACTTATTAGATGTTGCTTCAGTTGCCATTTTAAGTATTTGATGTTGCTGACTGTTCTTACATGGACCGGGATGGTACTCCATCTATTAGCAATGCAGTGTAAATACAAGAAGCATCCTGCATTGTTGTTAGGTTTCTATAGAGTAATGATTTGACAGTGGAACATACAGGTCTCTTAGTTGTGTAAGGCTGAATGATGGAGTGAAGAGACAGGAATTTTTCAGAGTTGTGCAGTAGTTTGAAGCTTGTATAGTTTGAAGGTTGTGATTAATTGTGAGTACAATAGAGAATTAATTTGTTCAAGACAATTTAGTTGTTTTAGAGAAAGGCAATGATGTAATCTATATTGTTGGTTGGTTGAGATTTTGGCTACTTTATTGGAGCATTTTTCTAGTTTGGCTGAGAGCGAGAAGATGAGATTGGTTAGGATAGAAGTATATAGCAGGATGGGGAATAGAAAAGAAGTGTCTATATGTTGTCTACCAATCAGTAAGGTAATGCTTTACCCTACAGAGATAGCCTACGTTTTGGTATGCCATCTTTATGGCTCACTGAAGTAGTTTGGTGTAGGATACTAGTTCTTTATTGGTCATTTTGGATGATAGTATAGTAAAGGCAGTTTTTGGGAGGGAGAGAATTGGGGGTGAACAGTAGTAGTAGTTTTTTAATTCAGAAGGAGTTGTGAGTTGTTGAGATACACTTCTATGGAAGAGAATGATTTCTGGGTGAGTGTCTGTAGTATGGGTAGTGTCCTAGCAACACATATTAAAGTCGAGTCATCAGTATAGTGTACTATGGTTGATGATTAACTGATAATGCATGCCAATAATTTCTATCTTGCAAAAGTATTCTATGCTGTTCTGAGTAATAGAATAACTAACAAATGAAATGCATTGGTTAAGCAACAGGAGTAATGTCAGTGTGGGGGTTACAGGTATAAACTAATGGGATTACTAGTAGTGTCAGTGTCACAGAGAGCTCTGTACTAGGGCAACTAAATTTGAGGATATTCTCAGATATTAAAGTGAGAAATATTCTTCAGATAATTCAATATGTTGATGACTGTAAATTGTGCAACTTAATTACTTCAATGAAATATGTTGAAAGTTCTTCAAGATGGCACATATATAGCACTTACCATGCTGTTAAAATCACAAGTAAATGTCAAACTGTTTTTACATTGTGAATTTAAATTATTTTTGCAAATCTGCACTAACACCACCAATAAACTGTACCAAATCCTTGACAAATGTACTTCAGTTTTAGTAGATGACATCAAGTGATCTCTCTTGCTTTAGAAATGGTAACTCCAAATCCAAAACCTACAGCCAAACCACATTATCTGTGTCATTATGGATTTCCAAAAGAGCATACAGCAGTAACCTATGATTATCTGTGTTATCCTTCTCTTCTAGTAATATTATTAAGAATGATGCATATCACCAGTAGCAATGGCATACTAGCTAGAAGAAATTTTTGCTATATTTGCAAATTTTCTTTTTTTTTCTTTTTTTTCTGACTGCTGCTCCCTGCAAATCTTCAAGCCACTACTGCAGCCAGCTGCTCTGTCACTCAGTTGTTTCTCTTCATGGAGAAGTAGGATGTCTGTGGCATCTCCAGTGTCTAGTCAGTGCTTTGAATGTTTTTTTCTTGTGGGCCCTGTGTTTCCCACCATGTATGCCTTTATAGCTTATCCTCTCTACATGTGTTGATGTTGTACTCCACCTTGGCCCTTTGCTGTGTTTGGCTTGATCAGTTGCCAAGATCCATACTCTGCTAACATCACAGACAAAACATTTTTTAAACAGGTCAGCTTCCATGTGTGGTCCAGGTGAATTAAAGGACAGCATCTAGATGCCCTGTGTACCACTGGTCAGCACTTAGGCTAATATGCATAGAGTAAAATATAACTGCATTGATAATGTTGGTGGCATCTAGGGTGAGATATAACATGGTTTAAACCTAAGTAGCATCATTTTAAGGGTTTTGAGGGGAAGGATCTCTACTCCAGGTGCACTGCCAGTGACCCTGGTCTGACTAACAGAGTGGAGGACAGAAAGCTGGTCAGAAAGGGAAGGATTAAGTAGCCAAAACCAATGCTTTTTTTTTTCTTAACAAAGGACAACGTTTACACACTTTTGCAGTTATCTCTACATGGTAATGTACACCACATGATACAGAGTTATAATTATAAAACAGTTTAACCCTCATATTCTTTTTTCCCTGTCATTTAGCATAATCACTGTATTCTATGTATATGCATATTTTGTTTGTGTGCATGAGTGTGTGTGCATGCGCGTGTGTGTGTTTGTGCATGTGCAGAGGTAGCAAAAATTAAAAGGCACTGTTTTATTCATTGTCACATAAGACACCAGCAACTGTGCTGTTAATGGACACTTTAGCCTACATTGTTTGTGCAGTTCAGCTGTCTGCTCCGAGACATTTGGCTAGAGTCCCTTCTGACCCTTCTCTCTGGCTGAGTCCGTTCTAGGAAGGATGAGAACATTGCTTCACTTCTTGGAAAAGAAAGAAGACCAGACTACAGGCCATACTAGAGCAACATATTCTTTTTGTCACATTTGGACTGCAGCCTGTGCCTGGGACATCCTTAGTCGGACCTGTACTCTAGAAGTAGCCTTTTGTAGGATGATGTAAAATCCAGTGAAAGAAAAAATGAAAATAGTGAGAGTCAGGTAACTGCAGTACATACTAGAGAAACGATTAACAAACAAACATTAAAGAAATACAGCCCTAAGGCAAGAGCCATCTGCTGGGGCTGTCATGCAGGCAGACACTGGGGAGTTTTTGCTCTGTTGGCATCTTACTAGCATTTTGTGTAAATCTTTAACCTGCGATGAGCTCAGAGAGGATACTTGCATCACTGTAAGCGATGGTGACTGACAATGGCCTCTCCCCGTGCCTGCATGATACCATGCGCTTGTTAATAAAAATTACCACTAACTGATGAGCTGGCAAACTGTAAGCCTGTCTCTAGGGCATCCATTGCAATGCTGTTCCTCCTCTGAGAGATTATGGCTTTGCATGTCATGCTCTATATCGTCATCCATACAGGATCGGCAGGCCCATCAAATGTTGGAGCAACTAATCAAACTCAAGTCACCTGGGCATCAGTCAGGCCTACGCTGAAACACTGGAAATTATTTAAGAAAGTAGCAAATGTAACGACTAGATGTACAGTGAAACTCAAAAATTGAGGGGATGTGGATAAAAGAATAAAAGGAAAAGGGCACATGGTAATAGGCCAGAGTAACTAACATCACTGCACACATTTTTTTTTTCAGATTGATAAAACAGGAAAGGAAGTCTGGAGAAAGACAAGAAGAGCAGGTGAAACATGGCATAGATTCATAGAACATGGGCACAGTCGTCACAGTAAGTGCAAAATATAGGTGGATATAAGCCAATATTTTCATGAAAAAAACAACAATTCAGGGTCAAGTGTGATTGATAAAGTTGCTTGTTTGATGAGAGAGATTTCATTATTCTAAATGAACTTTTGGGGGTACTCAGTTGTTTTTTGCAAGACTTGTTTAACAATTTAGTGAAATAGGTAAAATTCTGAGGTATTGTTTTACACCAGTCATCGTCTCTTCCTTCACCTTCCTTTCCAAATCTATTTCTGCTGATTAATCAACTAATGTGCTGAATTACAGGCAACCTACGGTTCCAGAGTCATATGTAACTCTTTGACTGCTTCTTATGCCTCAGTGATGATTTAAAGACTTGGCAAGGACCAACAACAGCATTGTTAAAATTCATCAACATTGTTAACATGTTTGTATGATTTTTTTTTGCTGGAATTACCAAACAGCACTTTTGTTGTTAAAAAAGCAATATGCTTCTCTTTTCTTTTACTCAGTTTCTTAGATGACTAATACTAAGAGTCTAAGGAATAAATTATTATAAGAATATTAACCGATTTTGATCAGTGTATGATTACACTGAACAAAAACACTTAATATTCTTTTAATCATGTATGGTCTTGTTTGGTATGAAGTGTGACTTCACATGTTTTTTTTTTATTCCAACTAGCTGTTGTTGTTAATTGCTTCGTTTTGGCTTGGTTTTTGTTTGGTTATAAGAATGTTTTAGGACAGCGACTATACATGCTCTTAAGCCTACATTTATTTATCCCTTTCTTCTTTGCTTATAAACCTGCAGCTGAATGAAGTTCATAGACAACTGTTAATATTCACTGAATTGCTGACTCACCTTACACCCACAGACCTTTCTTTTGGCTTTGTCTGTGACCAAGACATTTCTTACTAAAAACTGCAGCCAAAGATATAGCACCTGAAGCAAAAATGGAATGTTAGGATACTGCAGCGAATACATTTAAATCAGGAAAGCAGAACATGAATAAATCTCTCAGTAAAACTGTGAAACCTTCTGAAATTGAGTACACCCTATAGCTGTCATCTCTTACAAGTTGCATCTGAACTAAATGCAGTTCATATGGCAGGATACAAGAGATTGCCATTTTCAGCATCAGCATTTCGTGTCATGCTTTGAATTTGTTTTATGTCACTGGAGTTAAAGAGACATAATAATGTACTTAATTTGAGTATTTTTTATACTCATTTATTAATTTAAAACATATTGCATGGCAGAGTACCATGAAACATTTATCAGATGAATTTTGTTTTACACTAAACTATTACTTTGTTTGTTAAGAAGAGCTTGGCATGCTAACAATAATTTCCATATCTGTAATCCTGCTCTCTTTAAGAAGTCCCTTAGACAACATCTCTCCTCAAACTGGTTATGCTCATGCCAAGATAACTCTCACTAACACTGCTCCAACTTCTTTATCCCAGTTCTCTATGACTTGATGGTGTGTCACCTAACTCTCTCTACAACCAAACCCCAACTGCCATACCAGTTTCATCACTCCAGGCTATCTTTCATTGTCTTCACCTCTCACCTCCATTACTAACCAGCAGAGCCATCACTCTGTCTTGACAACTTCCTCTACTTGCACCTCAAATCCCTGATAGTTAATATCTAAAAACTATCATCACATATGTTTATACCCTTAGCAATCTATAATCCCTATGCTGACTTTCTCTTGCATAAAGTCCTCTAACAGTGCTAATTACTTGCATAATGTAATTGGGTAGTATGTATATAATTAATCTGAACTTTTTGCTGCTTTGCTGTAATTGGGTAGTATGTATCATAAATAATCTAAACCTTTTGCTCATACTGTGTCCTAGTTTGTTACTGTATAATACCTGTTAGCTCTGGTATGTATTTGTATTTTGTGCCTGACTTGTTAAGGTATGTACAGCTTGTTACTGTATAAAATCTGTTAACTCTGTATGAATTAGTACTTGTATCAACTTGCTAACTGTATGTCGAGCTTTTCTGTCCGGGCCTCCACTGAAAATGGGCTCACCTAGGCCCAGTCAACCTTCCCAGTTAACAAATGCAATAAAATAAATAAATAAATTTTAAAATATTTTTAAAATAAATTCATAATTAGCTACAGCAAAAGATGTTTGATCATTTTATTAAAAATATTTGAATTGTGGATTTTGGAAAGATAAAAAAAAAACAGGCAAGTACTACAATGAACTTATATTAATAGGTATCTAGAAGCACTGATCTGTTTGTATAAGAACATTTCCAAGACAGATAAAACCATTTTGGATAACTTAGATCATAAGAACCTATCTGTCTTCACTAATAATAACAGCCTACTGACGATAAGTTCTGAAGGGCAATTTGGAAAATACTGAGAGGGCATTTACTACACTAATACCTCAGAATAATCTGAGAAAGCAACTTAATTCTAGATACCATCTGATTACAATAACATCATTAATTTACTTCATGTGTTGTACAAGAACATTTCACTGACCCAAATACTGGTTTAGAATGGTAACACAGGAAGAAAGCTGTTAGAAAGCTTTGAAGTAGAAACCTAGAGACAGTTTGTTCTTTACAACAACCATTTAACAAAGAAATCAGTATTTTGGGAGAAGAAGATCAGATTATCCAGAAGCAATCCAAAGTCAAAATGCATTTTGTCAAGCTTAGAGTGTCTGAATGTGCATGGATTTGTGGTATGGAAATTGGGTACTTTTCCATTATCAGAGCAACACTATAAATGCAGTAACTGCTGCTTGGAATCCTCGCCGTTAGCTTTTGCATGTTTGTTGCCAACCTTGTTAGCTTCCATATGTCTGTTGACCAATCACTTCATACTTGCGATAGTTTTTTCAATGATTCTTTGGTCTAAAATGGTTCTCATTCCTGACTCTTTTATTTTACATGTTTATAAACACGATAGATTGCCCACAGAAAAGTGATGTAGCTGCTCTCAAACCCTCTATAGTTAAGTGTTAGCAGCAAACCACGACTCCCATCTGTTAAAAAAAATAGTTTACATACAATACATTTCTTAAAATCTAAAATCTTAAAAGCTTATACTATTCAGTGACTGAAGAATGGTTGTTACTGTTGTCAAGCTAATAGTATCAATGGAGTAGCTGCCACTTCAAATAAAATGCTTCAGGATTAACATATGTGGAAGATTTTTCCAAAGTAGCGACCACTTCTAAAGCTTCCCATAGCTATTTTAAACTGCATTGGGATGAGGGAGTACTAGTTCCTATTAAAAAAAAAAAAAAGAAAGAAACAAAAAAGTGATGCAGCTCCATCAGGCAACTATCCATGTGCTAGCTGGCGCTCGGAAGCCTCGCTGTTAGCAGAGCTTGTCAGGTAGCCTGTTGGCCAACCACTCTTCATAACTGCGATGTAATTAAAAAAAAAAAAAAAAAAAAAGATAAAATCACAGAAAACTGATGCAGCTCCTGCCAATCCCCCCTATACTAATAGACATATGGAAGATAACGGTTGTACTAAAATTACAAGCGCTAGCTACCCCATTTATAGTGTTGCCCTAATAACAGAAAAGTACCGGAAATTGTATTATTTTATAAAGGTATTTATAAAGGTAGTCCATATATCACAGAGAAGTTTATACATTCCATATAGTAAGCCTGTTTCCAGTGTCAAAGCAAGAGGCAATTAACATGTTTATGAGTTAAAGCTCAATAGATGACATGTTTATACACATAAGTAATAGATTAAGGGTGTTTCCTTTCAGTGTTTTTACGTTAGTATCAGAGATAGAAAAAACAGTTTTTGTGAATGTTGAATAAGAAATGAAGGCCTAACCAGGAGTACTGCATGAGCATAGCCATGTTTTAGATAGGTGGATTTTAAGTATGCTTTTAAAGTGGAATAGGTTAGTAATAGTTGTTGTGGGCGGCCACGGTGGTGCAGTGGTTAGCATTGCTGCCTCACAGCAAGAGGCTTTCCGGTTCGATCCTCGGCTGGGGTGCCTTCTGTGCGGAGTCTGCATGTCCTCCCTGTGGTCGCGTGGGTTTCCTCCGGGTGCTCCGGTTTCCTCCCACATCCCAAAGACATGCTGCAGATGGATTGGACACTCTAAATTGGCCCTAGGTGTGCATGTGAGTGTGCCTTCTGTGGAAGGTTGGGCGCCGGGCTGGCAACTCGACACTGTAAAACTCCACTGCCATTCAATGTGCAGACAAGGTGATCCGCTGTGGCGACCCCTAACCGGGTAAAAGCCGAAAGAAGAAGAAGAAGAAGGTTAGTAATAGTTGTTATATCCGGAGAGAATATGTTCCAGATTTTATCTATATAGCTTGATTAGAGAGAGTCACCGGCTGCGTTGTTGGCTTTAGTTGCCTTCAATAAAGTTTTTTTTATTGGCGTGTAGGATACAGTTACTTGAGCAGGAGAGTAGGAGATTTTGGAGTGAATGGGTTTTCTCTGATTGGTTTAGAATTTTATTGGCCATAGTGAGTTGGTTATAGAGTAGGAGTTGTGGTAGTTCTAACCAGTTAAGTTGCTTGAGTGCTATGCAGTGGTGTGACCTGAAAGGTGTGTCTGTGGCAATCTTGTTATAACATGATTCTGTCTTTCGGCTTTTTCCCGGTTAGGGGTTGCCACAGCAGAACTCCGGTCCGCTAATGATTGGTAGTGGATTTTTACATATCGAATTACCAGCCCTGACGCGCAACCTTCAACGAAGGCATGCCCCATTCACGTATGTCTCCACACAGAAGACACTCTAGCTGAGAATCGAACGGGACAATGTCTTGCTATGAGGTGACAACGCTACCACAGCACCACTATTCTAATGTTGATAAATCTGATTTCTTTAGGTTAGTGAGAATTGGTAAGGCATAGAGGACAGTTGAGATAAGATGTGCTGATGCAATAGTTGCTTTTGTGTTATTAGTAAGATGCTGTTTATTTCTGTATAGAGTACCCAGCTTTTTATGCATTTTCTGTGCAATATGAATATTAAATCTCAAGCTACTATCGATTATGACTCCCAATAGCTTAGTATGGGATACGGGTGAAATGCTGCTTATTCATGGACAGGATGTTGAAGGAGGAGAGGGGCATAGTGTGTTTTGTAGGTTGAAAAAGCATGAGTTTTGTTTTATTAGGGTTCAGAATTAGTTGAGAGTTAGTTAGTCATGCTTCAACTTTTGAGAAAGAATCTTACATTATTAGTTGTAGTTGTAAAGATGGTGCAGCACATATTAGTGTCTAATCATCTGTGTACTGAATAACAGAAGCATGCAATATTGAGGTGTGGAGATTCTTAGTAAATAGTGTGAAAAGTAGGGGTGCCAGGATTGATCCAGGTAAAAGAGGAGCAAGGTTTTGATGTCATTTTACAGCTGGCTGGTGGCCAGTTTGGTAGTCATGGAACCATGTAAGAGTAGTCTGGCTTAGATTCAAGTTAGTTAGTACATTAATCAGTTTGTTATGCAAGATCATATTAAAGGCTTTTGAAAAGTCGTGAAATATAGAGGATACAAATTTGCTATTATTCCTGTGAAGATTTACAGTATTAATGAAGGTCATTAGAGCAGAGGAAGTGCTGTAAAAGGGGGGGAATCCATGTTGAGTATTTGATAGAAGTTTGTTAGGTAGCAGGTAGTCCATGATTTGTGTGTGTATACATCTCTCAAGAGTTTTGGACAGGGGTGATAATATAGCGATTGATCAATAACTGGGCAGTTCTTTTGATTTTCCTCATTTATGTAATGGGATGATATGGGAGGTTTCCCAACTAGCAGGGATTTGGTGTTCTGAGATGAATCTGTTAATAAGGATGGATACAGGGTAAGTGATTGCATCATTAGCGACTCTAAGATAGTCATCAGGTAGGTTGTCAGCTGCTAGAGCAGTGGGTTTTAGTTTTTTTGAATAGTTTTTTTATCAAGTCATTTGAGATAAGTTGTAAAGAAAAGGTGTTGTTATTATTTAATGTAGGAAGGACAGGAGTAGGGGTGGAGCTGTAGTTATTAGAAAGAGTTAAAATTGTTGCAGTAAAGTATTTATTGAAGTGGGTGACTATACTTTTGGTGTTGTTAGCAGTAGATGGAGTGTGTGCTAGCATTACCTGATAGAAGTTATTAATAGCCAACCAAACTTTTTGTGAGTTGTTGTGGTATTTAATTTGAATATTATGATAGAAATTAATCTTGTCTTGTTTGAATAGTCTTTTTGCCTTATTTTTAAACTCAAAGTATGCCTGTTTAGCAGCTTCATTTGTGGTTTTGTGGGACTGAGTCCAGGCTTTGTTTCTTGATTTTAGTAGGGCTCTGGTTTCTATACTTAGTCAAGGGGCATACCTAACTTTTATTCTTATAGCTCTGAGTGAGGCTTTTCAAGATATTTATGAAGGCTGAGTTAAAATATTTAACAGCCTCTTCCAAGGGCAGGTATTTAAGTGGAGACCAATTGCAGAGTTTGAGGGTTTTTATGAAGTTTTGAGGGTTAAAGGTTTTCTTGTTCCTTATTAGATGGCAAGTAGGATGTTTTGTTGGGTTGATTCGATGCCTGAGTAGAAAGGTTGGGAGATGGCCACTGAGGCTATCAGGGAGGCAGCCAGAGTGAAAAGAGACAGTATTCAGTCAAGGATGGAGTGCCTATTGGATGACTTATCAATTCTGGTTGGTGTTTGAATAATATGGGTGAAGCCATGGAGATTAATGTGATTAGTGGGGTTTTGAGAGTTACAGTTAACCAGTCCATATTGAAATCACCCATACTTATTGTTTCCTGGGGTACACTATTTTTTCGACCAGTATAGTAAATTTTCCATTATGGGAGGTTGTTTCTGGGTGGTATATAGGTTCCTGTTATATTTATATGTTTTTTAGAGTTAATCTTTATTTTCTATAAATCTTTTCAGCATTGTCAAAGTTGTGGGTATTATGTTCAAAGGTTTCTACAGTAAGGTTGTTTTTAAATAGAATGGCTACACCACCTTCCCTTTTACACTTTCTGTCTGTCTGTAGAATGTTATATCCAGGAGCAAAAATTTCATCATTGCTAGTTTCTGGTTTCAGCCAACTTTTGGTTATTATAACTATGCCAGGTCAGTATATATATATATATATATATATATATATATATATATATATATATATATATATCTATATATATATATATATATATATATATATTAATAGTAAGAGGTCAGCTGCCTTTCTGGGGTGGTTTAGTAAATTCTGGGAATGGATGGTAGGTTATGGGCGAGTTATAGTATTTTGTTTATGTTTTGGTCCAAGGTTTGGTTGGATATCTCCACTGAGGGTTAGTTTAGCTCCTATATTGGTTAGGGATTTTAGGTTTTTAATTATGTACCTGTGATATTTCTGGGAGATTTGGGGAGAATTGTGATGAGGGAGTAAGATGTAGGAGGCTTGTTGGATGGTAGTAGTATTAAAGATTCAGAGGGATATGCTAATGCATTTGAGTTTGATTTTTTGTGGATAGGTGAATGGGGTAGTATGGGAGTGAATTGAATAATTTAGTTTGGTGTGGTAGGCGGTACAATGTACAGCTAATGACAAGAGTATTATGGCTGCAGTGTATAAAGGTAACATGTTAATGTAGAGGCGGTAGAGTAGAAAAAGCTACTTGAGTTAATTGTTTTAGTGAAGTGGCATGGGGCTTTTAGTTATATTCTTAGTATTTAATTTATTAGATGTCTTTGTATTGGATCTTGAGGGGTAAGGCTAATTAATTATGGAAGGCTGTCCTTTTAATGAGTTTCTTTGTTTGATTGGTAAATGGGTAATTATAGGAGTTGCTAGTTAAAAATAAATGCAGGCATAGTGTGGGTGGGTGGTAAAATGGGGTAGGGTAGGGAAGTGGAGTGGAGTGAGCCAGAGTGAAGCAAAAGGTGGACGGAGGGGGTAGAACCTGGTCATAAAGATACCACGGTTATGAAACCTATCAGCAAGCCTCCAATTTATCCAAAGTATGTTTCCTTCCGAACGATTTTCTTGGGGATAAATTAATCTAATAATACCTACAGCAGAAGTGTAAGTAAGATACTATAGCTATAATGATAATGGCTAGTAACATCACCACTAATTTATTACCTAGTTGAAAAGAAAAAGTAGATCAACAAACTAGGTGAATTAAGCTAGGGGAGTCTTATAACTAGTTTATTTTATTTTAATTGGTAGTAAGTAGAAACTTGCAGGTTTCAAAAGGAAGTTAAATTTGGTGTTATGAGGGGAAAGGTGCCCAGAAGAACTGTCCCAGCAAGGTGTGCATGCCACTAAAACTAAAAAAGCTACATACTATGCAAATTGAAGTATACTTTTTTGTTCAAAATTGGGCCAGGAAGTACTTTCTGTAAGGATGGAATTTTCAAGGGTTATTCTGTGACAATTCGCTCTGTAGCAGATAAGAACAGGAGTAAGGTGAGGAAGGAACAACCTGTAGAAAGTTGGATAGTGTCTAAAAGGCTGGAAAAAGGGGGAAAAGATAACAGTGAGTCAGAACTTAGAGAAGAAATATCTTGAAAAGACCCTTTTATCTACAAAATATTTTAATGTGCTTCAGTGATTATTACAAAAGTATACATTACAAAATATGAATTTCAAATGGTCCAGTTTAGGACATGGAACACAGTAATATGTTGATGTTGGGGATGGGGTTGATCTATGGGTAGGAATAATGAGTACTGGAGAAGAGCTAACTTATGCAGTGGGCTTTGCATTGATCTTTGGATGGGATAGGATGTGGCAGTAGTAGCATAATTGTACAACATGCTGTGTAGTGTTTAGTAAATGTCATTTCATTTAATTCTGGAAAATATTCAGGACTAATCAGATTTAAAGCAAACACACTCAGCCAATTCTGCTTTATGAAACAACAAATATAATTTAAAACAACCAAGCAGGTCAGTGTCTGTTTATGTTTATGCAGTTAGTATCTGTTTATGTTTATGTATGGTCCTAAAAAAAAACAAGTGTTAGGGGCCCCATGAACTGAAAACATTTTGGGACCAAAGGTATACTTAATCAGTCACTAGAGAGGTGGCAGATGGGTTATAGGAGCTTGTCTCCCTGCAATAGCACTTGTTTTTTTTTTGTTGAGGTCGATAATGAGTGACTTTGATGAATATTTCCAATGTAGTGCCTGTGAGATGAAATGGCTACTTTGATGCAACAACATATATCTCTTTGATGTGGTCTACCTTCATGCTTTTCAATACTGGGTCAAAAATATAGAGTGGTCTAAATCAGAAATTCAGATTTTTTATGGTGAACATTTTTGCATTATTTCCTAATGTTCAGCTCATTTCAGGGCCTACACTTGTTTGTATTTTCAGGTTTCTAATTTCTGTTCATTTCTCTCTTGCTTTCAAATTTGCAAGATAAGAATGTATAGTACTTCAAAGTATGAGGTTTGAAAATTAATTTTACATTTAAGTATTTCTTAGGGTATACCAGCACAGTTCAATTTTGGAATATTAGTAAAAGTTGTTTTATTTCCTTCGCTGAAAATTGTGCGTTAGGCCCGGCAAGCCAGCACGTAAAACTCTACTGCCAATCATTAGCGGACTGGAGTTCCGCTGTGGTGACCCCTAACCAGGAAAAGCCGACAGATAGTAAAAGTTGTTTTATTAGCTTTTGATGTCATAGAATGTATTTTAACTTAAGGAAGGAGGTATGTTTGTACATGAGGCATGACTACAGAAATGTGAGGCATATGCAAATGATGAACTATAGTTCAGCTTCAAAGAACATGTTTTAATTTTATCCAACTTTTATAACAAATCTCCCCATATTTGCATTGTTTTTACAATTTTGATGTTGGTAATGACTCAGCTGATTAACTGCTCTGCTGTTGTTGTAGCCGTGAAGTTAAAGCATACTTTTCAAATCCTTAAAAATATCTCCCCATCTTTCCAGTGTACTTTTTTGTACCCCAAGCAATCCAAGTTTGAAGCAAGCATGTGTAATTTATTAGTGTTAGAAATGCCACTGACTACATTGTCAACTGTCTACCACATAAGTATTATACATTAAAATGAAAAATAAAATGATGCCTACACTGCATTTGTGTTTGTATTATATAAAAGGAAAACAAACTTACAATCCATAAACTGTACTTCCCTTGCATCTGAGCCCTCACTCCTTCATACTGACCCTAATTAGTATTCTGTCTCCCACAGACAGATCTAACACGTACCCATGCTGAGAGCCATGTCCCTTAAAAAATAAAAAAATGACATTCACACTAGCATGTAAACATGCTGACAGTTTTGTGTCCCTTAAATATAATAAAAATGTCATTCATTTTATTTACAGAAACAGATCTGTAATAATAAGTTAGCACACCTCTACACAAACCTTCCTTCATGGAGCCACATATCCACATCCCTTAAAGGTGGTTTCTTTCTGTGGCTGCAGTATTTGTTTTCCTGGAATGGAAGTGCTTCTACACTGCATGCAATTAACTTTAACTGAGCTAAGTAGCTCTACTGCTCCATTATTTTGTACAGCATTTTATTATCTCTTATGGGATGTCATTTTCCACTAGGTATCTTAACAATCACCACCATATGAACTGAGGCAGTATCATTGTATATGAGATTGTCATGCTAAGTGTGAAATATTTCTTTGTCACAGGAGTACGTAATGCTAGTGCATGGTATATAAATGGAGCCCAAGATGCATTTTTTTGAAAGCTTGATACTAAATTACTGACCTTTAATAACAGTTAAGGATTTTTTTCTAATAACTTTGGCACTTGTTAGTATATTGTTAATATGTTGTACATATGAGACACTATCTCACACATTCTGTCGTTGCCAATATGATGCAGTATGGTAACTATGAAACCACCTTTTGAAATGGAATTTCACAATGGCAGTACTATTTATTTATTAATTTACTTAATTTCATTTCGGTAACCAGGTATGTCCCAATGAGCCAAATGACCTTTTCTAGGGTAACCTGCAGAGATCACATGGCTTTATTTGATGCTGTCTTCTTCTCTTAAAAGCCTATTTCTTGTCTTATCAATTCTTATGTCGAATACTACTCTGCCTTTTATTAATGAATCATATAATTCACCAAGTTCACATTTATAGGAGCTGTATGACTTTATGCCCTCATGAAGAAAAATGATGAACACCTGACAGTTTTTTTTTCTGGGGTCACAGTTCCACCTGAACTGCTGCCTCAGTACAGCAAGACTATTTTTTTCTCCCAAATTTATTACAGACTTTCAGTACTTTCTTCTCTGTGACATCAAGAAGCATAGTACATTGTATATTATTATCCTTCTCTGCTATTCATTTCACAATCATGTGCAAATTAATCTTCTGGACTCAATGTTTCCAAGTCTTTCCTATGTTAACTCTGTCACATGGGGCTTCCAAGAGAATGCAACTGCACCATTTCTCAATGAAAACTGAGGCACCACTGATAACTTTGCAACAAATTAATTATAAAACTCACATTGACTTCACTTTTTTACTTTCAATGCCTTGTACTGCTTTTTCAATACAATGACAGATATCTTCACTTCTGATACCCAACAACATTTATGATCAGGATGCTCAATAAAGTACAGTTTTGTACCTACCATAAATGTAGATGTTCGAGGATCCACATTGCTGCAGTCCTAACTATTGGGTAGTCCGCTGTCCAGTCGGCCCGAATACCAAAGTATATGGCTGACGTCGGTCAGGGCGCATTAGACTGACGTCAGTACGTCAGGGTACTAATGCGCATGACCGACGTCATATCCTCAGTCTTTTCTTGCCCCAGATGTCAGAAGACCCTGAAAAGATAAGGCCAAAAACAAAAACTCCCAAAATACCTGCACCAAAAATATATATATAATATATACACAATTAGCAGAATATAACCTCACCTACACAACCACCCCTAAACACAGAGGGGAAGGAGGGAGGGTAAATTGGACTGCAGCAATGTGGATCCTCGAACATCTACATTTATGGTAGGTACAAAACTGTACTATGTTCTTCATTCCACATTGCTGCAGTCCTAACTATTGGGTAGAATCCCAAAGCAGAGGTAAGGGAGGCTGGCAAATCATAAGGAAGCAGGAACTGACAACATGCCTTGCAAAATAGCTGTGGCAAAACCAGCCCTAGACTTAGAGTAGAGAGGAAGGTGATAATGCTTAGAGAAAGTATGCACTGAACTCCAAGTAGCTGCCTCCAAAATATCCTTAGTTGCCACCCCCCTTAGAAATGCTGTGGAAGTGGCAGTAGCCCTAGTGGAATGAGGCCTAATCCCAGCTGGAATCTCCTTGCCATGATGGGAATAACAAAATGTAATGCAACACCCAATCCACCTAGAAATAGTTTGTTTTGACACAGGCTTGCCCTTTGAACTCAAAGCAAAAGAAACAAACAACTGCTGAGACTGCCTAAAATCCTTAGTCCTGCTCAAATAATAACGCAATAGCCTGTGTACATCTAAAGTGTGCAAAATCTTTTCCCCTTTATTTTGGGGATCTGCATAAAAGGTAGGCAAATGAATAGTTTGGTTTAAAGCCACACTAGAAACCACCTTAGGCATAAAGGAAGGATTAGTACGTAAAGATACCCTATCCTTATGAAAAATCAAAAAAGGCTCCACTGCCATAAGGGCCTGCAACTCAGAAACCCTTCTTGCAGAAGTAATGGCCAACAAAAAGCAGTCTTCCATGACAAGTATTTCAATTCAGCAGTAGCCAAGAGGCTCAAAAGGTTGTAGAGTAAGTTTCTCCAACACAAAATTGAGATCCCAAGCAGGAGTAGGAGCTCTACGTGGGGGTCTTATATTCTTTGCCCTCTAAGAAATTGCTTGAACAAAGGATGCGAAAACAATGGTGGGTCACAATCATAGTGAGCTGAAATTGCTGCAGCATGAATCTTAATGGAAGAGAAAGACAAACCTTTGTCCAGTAACTCAGTAAGATATTGAAGAGCCACACTCAAATTTGGCTCAGTAATCTCCAAATTGTTTGCTGCACTCCAAAACAAAATCTCTTCCATTTTTCTGCGTACACTTTCCTTGTACTAGGTCTTCTGGCTTCCATAATCACATTTAAAACTTGTTGAGGAAGCTGAGACCTGCTGTCTTTCAAAACAGAATATGCCAGGCTGTTAGATGTAGAGAGTGAAGCTTGACATTGAGCAGATGACCGTCCCTCTGAGACAACAGGTGTGGAATCAAGGGTAAAGGCCATGGAGGCTTCCTTACCAGACTCCTCAGTAATGGGTACCAGTGCTGCCGAGGCCAATCTGGAGCTATTAAAATCATCCTTGGCTTGTCTTGTCTGACCTTTAGAAGCACCTTTGGAAGAAGAGGCAGAGGTGGAAAGGCATACACATGAAGATTTTTCCAACTGAAAGAAAGAGCATCCACTTTCCAAGCTGTGTGATGAAATCCTTCGTGCAAAACTTTGGCAGCTGGTGGTTTAGTGGAGAAGCGAACAGATCTATGTCTGGAGTTCCCCATGACACTGTCAATTTTGAAATACATGAAGATCCAGTTTCCACTCGTGGGGATCCATGATTTGTCTGCTTAATACATCTGCTAAGGAGTTCTGTGCTCCGGCAGAAACCTTGCCTGAAGAGTTACTTGCGGAGTGAGGGCAGTCTCCCATAAAATCCTTGTTTGTCTGCACAATGCGTAAGATTGTGTTCCCCCTTGTTTGTTGATGTACCACATGACAGTTGTGTTGTCTGTTAGAATCAACACCTGCCCTGGAAGAAGTAACTCTTTGAAAGCAATTAATGCAAACTGAACTGCTAACATCTCTTTCATGTTGATATGTAGATGCTGTAGTCTGGCAGGCCACTTGTCTTGTATCCACTTTCCATTTAGATGAGCTCCCCAAGCAACATCTGAGGCATCTGTCGTTAGAATCTGACTTGCCTCTGGCCGGGTCACAGAGAGTCCCTTGTTTAGGTGACATTCCTGAGCCCACCACAAAAATTCCTTTTGAATGCAAGGTATTATTTGAATGACAGTGTCCAAATCCTGGCAGTGCTGTGTCCACAGATTTTTGAGATACCATTGTAGCTTCCTCATATGCAGTTTGGCATTGGGAAGCACCAGAATACAAGATGCCATGAACCCTAAGGCTTGAAGGACTGTCCTTGCAGTCAGCCCGGACTGAAGAGATAGATGATGGAAGTAACTGGAAAGATTCTTTTGTTTGTCCGGGGTTAAAAAGGCCATCTGGGCTGCTGTATTCAGTCTCACACCCAGAAAGCACATGTCTTGAGAGGGTACTAGACTGGACTTTATTTCGTTCACAGAATACCCTAGGCATCTTAGCACTGCTATGACATATTCCAGATGCTGTAGAAGATCTTCTTTTTCTTGAGCCAGAATCAGGCAGTCGTCCAAGTAAGGATAGATTTGGATTCCTTTTAGCCTGAAGTAAGCTATCACTGGAGCCAGAACCTTTGTGAATACTCTGGGTGCAGTAGATAAGCCAAAGGGCAACGCAGAGAACTGATAATGAGAATTTCCAGCTCGAAAACGCAGATATTTCCTGCAACTTAGTCTGATTGGCACATGAAGGTAAGCTTCCTTGAGATCTAAAGTTACCATCCAGTGATCTTTGCCCAGCAGAGGTAAAAGCTGTTGTAACGTCAACATTTTGAACTTGGGAATGTCCAGATAAGTGTTGAGGATAGATAAATCCAGAATTGGTCTCCACGTGTTCCCCTTCTTTGGTACTAGGAACAGGCGAGAATAAAATCCTAGGCCCCTTTCTGGCACAGGAACTGACTGAATGGCCCCTATTTGGAGCAACAGAGAAATTTGCTTGTGAGCCTCTGTCCTTTGAAGAGGAGGAATGTCTGGCATGCCTTTGAAAGGAGGCAAGGTATGGAAATAAAACCTGTAACCGTGGTGAATAATATCCAGAACCCATCTGTCTTGGGTAATTAAATCCCAATTTTCTTTGAAAAGAGACAGCCTTCCTCCCAAAGGTGCTGCCAGGTGAGAATGTACTGGCAGCTGAAAAGGTAGGTCATTGGGTCTGCTTACGAAAGGACTGACCCCTGCCCTCACCAGAAGTCTGAGCAGGGGAACTCCTGTCCTAGGCCTAAAAGAACCCTGAGCTCTGCCCCTACCACGTCTAGACCTACCCCTAGACTGGGAATCATAAGCAGGATAAGTCCATCCCTTAGTAGGCCAATTTCTACTAAACTTCGGAGGCTGCACCTGCAAAAAATCTTTAACAGTTTGCATAGACTTAGCCTTGTCCTCCATTTTCTTCAAAACTGCTTCCACAGGCGAACCAAACAACACATCAGACTGTAAAGGAGCATCCAAAATCCTTGTCTTAACATGCTCAGCTAAATTCTGATCTCTCAGCCAGGCGTGCCTACGAAGAACAGAACCAGTGGCAGCCACCCTGGAGGAGGCCTGCACAGCATCAAAACCACACTGCAAGGAATGTTTACCTACCTGTTCAGACACATGAACTAAATCCTGCAACTCTTTACACTCAATACCTTCAGCCAGAGCATCCACCTTAGATTTCAATTGTGAAAGAAGATAATTCTGATATTTTAACATGTGAAACTGACAATTCAACGCCCTCATGGCTAAAGTGGAAGAAGTATACACTTTCTTTCCCCATCTATCCAAAGCCCTTGCCTCTTTATCAGGAGGGACAGGATTTTTAACAACTGAGGCCTTCACACCTTTAGGCCCCTGAGAGACAGTTTCTGGGTCTGCCCTAGGACTCTTAAAAAGATACTTATGAGCTTCAGGCATCCTATAATACCTATCCGGTTTAACTGGGGCAGGAGGCAAAGAATCAGGATTCAGGGAAGCCTCTGCAAACACATCTTCCACCACAGTCAAAACAGGAGGTATAGCTAAAGGCCTATGCTGGGGTAAAACAAGAATTCCCTAAGCCTTTTCCTGGAATCAGAGAAATCTTGACCTTCCCATTTAAAATGCTCCCTCATGGAATGCAGAGTCTCTGAAAATGAAAAATCCTCAGGAGGAGAAGCAGAAGGAGTAGAATCATCCACATCAGAATCAGAATAAGGAGGGTACTCCTGCAAGTCTTCAGCGCAAGACTCCGAAGCCTCCGGGCATTGCTCCAAACTCTCATACTCAGCTTCCACCCTAGGCCTCCTATCAGGAGGGGCATAGAACCCTAATCATAGTAATCAAATCCTCTGCCATTTTAAGCATATGTTTCTTAGGCAAAGATCCTGAAGTACTAGGAGAAACCCCACAGAAGCTAAACTTGGCCTGCCCCTCAAAGAAGCCTTGGAAACTGAAGGAGAGGCTCTAACCACCTTAGGAAGAGAGGGAAGAACAGCCACCTGAGAAGCCCCCTCAGCCTGGCCTACTTCCTGAGAGGATACATCCTGTAACAGTAAAGTCTCTTCCTGAGACTCCAAAGAGACACCTGGCAAAACCTCCGGCTCCACTGAGCCTTCCAAAGAACCGACGTCTGGGACTGTCGGTTCCTCCACCCTAGGCTTTGCTGCTTTATCTTTGCGTTTTTTAGCCGAAGCCGGCGTCGGAGCATCCAACGGCATTTTATAATTACAACGCTTCCCAAACACTAACCTGGCACAGTCTAACCTTTTCTTAATAGTGCGTTTGTTAAATCTAGCACAAGTGCGGCATCCAACAACGTCGTGCTCAGGCCCTAAACAAGGTATACACAAAGTATGGTAATCCCTATGAGGTATCTGTTTCCCACAAGAAATACAGTTATTCACTTTTTCTGACATCCGGTTAAATACTGAGGCAAGAAAAAACCAAAATATTCCCCAACGGGGTACTTAGCCAACTTTGATTCGGTCTGAAACTCTGACTTCAGAAACTTTCAGAACGCCAACCTGCACTCGCAAAATTGCTTCTGCATCGGACCATGCGGCAAAAAAGACTGAGGATATGACGTCGGTCATGCGCATTAGTACCCTGACGTACTGACGTCAGTCTAATGCGCCCTGACCGACGTCAGCCATATACTTTGGTATTCGGGCCGACTGGACAGCGGACTACCCAATAGTTAGGACTGCAGCAATGTGGAATGAAGAACATCCACATGGACATCAGTATTAGGCTGTCTGTATTTACTTCCATCAGCAGGGTTACTGTCTTATTTACACTGACTGTATCACAAGACACACTGCTTACACTTGCATAAAATCTAAGGCTACTTCTGTAAAAAAATAATATTACATTATGGATGATGCTAGGAGGCAGAAACCTTAAGCATTTAGTCACTGCAGTACTTATCTTTATTTTTGTCAGAAGAGAATAGCTGATCTCTCAAAATAAGAGGTTATATACATATCTTGGCAAGACCTATAGTTTGGAGATTTTAGTACAGAAGTAATGGAGAAGTCTGTTACAAAGACTATGTCCACACATGCGGAAATGCATTTAAACTGGCATTCATCTTATTTCCATAGGTTCATTATTCTTCCATCAGCTAACTACCTCACTACAATAACCCTTGTACTTATTATCTGAAAACCATGCTGAATGGACTTATGGTATTAGTTATATAAATATGCAAAATGCGAGTTAATAGAAAACACCTTTTACTGTACTGTTTTGTTCAAAGCAGCTTGTTCCTGAAATCATACATGAACTTTTTGCAGACAAGAGACAACTTTTGCTTTTCTAGCCTTACATGACATACATGTTTTTGCACATGATGGCCAAGAGGAGCAACATTTATTACAAAACAATAATTTGGCCTTAAAATTGAACTCATGAAATGCTGGCTGAAGCTAGGTAGCAACTCACTCCCTTTCTCTTTATATATAGGTATATGCATCCATATATCTGAATATATATATATATATATATATATATATATATATATATATATATATATGCATATCTGTATATATATATATATATATATATATATATATATATATATATATATATATATGTATATATATATATATATATATATATATATATATATATATATATATATATATCTGGGTTCCATACACTAGATAAAATTTTCACTAATTCGAAATAATGCTTGGAATGCTCACTGCAGTGAAAGTGCACTTAATCGAAAGTGCACTTATGCAAAGTTCAGTACAACAAACGGGTGTTGTACTGAACTTCCGTGCAGTACTCACGGATCTTAGGGTTAGGGCACGGGTCATAGTAAGGGGATAGCCTGTACGGTTATCCCCTTACCATGACCCGTGCTCTAACCCTAAGGTCCATGACGACTGCAGTGCAGTGAAGGACATAGCAATGTCCTCCACTATGGTGCGATAGTCACGAACCTTAGGGTTAGGGCATGGGTTAGGGTAAGAGGACAGCTTTACTAACTATCCCCTTACCCCAACCCATGCCCTAACCCTATGGTCCGTGACTATTGCACCATAGTGGAGGACATAGCTTGTTTTTTATGTCCTCCACTGTGCTGCGGTGTTTTCGAAGTGCACTTACGCAAAAGTTCACTTTCGTTAAAGTGAACTTTCGCAGAAGTGAGGCTTCCTATTACAAGTTCAAAGTAGTGAACTTTCATTCTTGTAATAGGAATCCATATATATATATATATATATATATATATATATATATATATATATATATATACACACACACACACACACACACACACACACACACACACACACACACATACAAGTAGCAAAAATGTTTTGTTTCATTCTGAGAAATTTCAAGAAAAGAAAGAAAGGTTAATAATGTGTGTTTTACAGGGCAGTCTGCTTTACTCATTGCACAAGTACAAAGCTGCTAGAGCCCCCCAAAACAGACAGCAAGTACCCAAAGCTTAATATCAGACATTCATGATCTAAGAACAAGTCCATGCTTATTAGCTGACTGACTGCTCAAGTCTGTTGTCCCATTTAACATTTCATATCCCTTAACTTGCTTCTTTTCTAAGTAATTTGGCACTGTGCCATTCCTTTTAATTGCATATTTGACCAGGAACATAAAACTATGCTCCAAACCTCGTGAAACAGCCTGTCACAGGTTCATTTGAAAGTCTGTTCTCACTGATGAAGTGCAAGTGGAAACTAGGTTAGAAACTGTATAAGAACTTGAAGGAAAACATATCAGTTTTCCCCTTCTGCAGAATGAAACTGTAGATCAAACAGCACACACAGCCTTCTCAACGGGTACACATATACTTGTATACTATAACATTGTCAAGCAACAATGTACTTCATGCCACAAATAGACAATCTAGACACAAAGAAGGCTCTTAATGTGACATTGGAGAAGTTATTGCTTTCCTGGTCCTCTAAACATAGTCATTCATTTATTATGAAGTAGCAGAACAGCTAACTGATACTTTTGTGTTTACATTCATTCAGACTGCAGAATGATTAGGGTCAATAAAAGTTAAGGACTTCCATTCGTCAGTGTCAGTTGCAGAAAATAGTGAGGGGTCATGTCCAGGCATTTCTGTCCACATAACTGCGTTTAGTTTTTTTAAGCCATTTGTCACACAGCTCATCCTGTGACAAACAGATCACTAAGTCAGATTGATTTCATAGATAGTGATGTATGTGAGCTTAGCAGATGGTAAGCAAATGCTCAGTGACCCACATTCACGTCATGAAATCTGATCCAACAGTGCTTTAAAAGATCTGATATTTATTGGTTTAAACTCTATATTTTCAGTATTGCACATATTTCCATCTCTTTCTGGCTGTAGTAAAATGTATTATAACCACATTCTGATCTAGACTGTTCTTTCAAACCATTTGTTGGTGGAAAATCAACACATATTTTTTATTTTGTTGTATATTTCTGAAAATGTCAAAATATACCATGTATTATCTCATCATATTTTATGAGACAGGGGTTTAAAAGTTGTTAAAAGAAACTGCTGTATGACGGCACCTGGTAGAAACACTTTTTAAGTGTGTCACTGTGCTGGTTATTTAAATATGAGCCAGTGCCCTTCAAATCCATCCAAACTGTGACTACAGTATAAAGACAGAGACACACACACACACACACACACACACACACACACACACACACACACACACACACACACACACACACACACACACACACACACACACACACACACACACACACAAAATGCGGCTTAGAAGGAAGATAGTATTTAACAAAAGTGTTAGTCATAACTGTATTGTAATTTGGTATTAAAACTTGAATTTTTTATTTTTAAAGTGTTTTGACAATTATTATCTTTACAAATGTAATCATGTCAAGCAGTACACCGTTTGATTATAAAGAATGAGTTTTACCAAATGCAAAACATTGTTTTGCTTTAAGGTAAAGTTTGTAATTCCCATAAAGACTACTGGCTTTGATTAGACTCTAAGTGAGTAGTACAATTACAGGGTTTATACAAGCAATCCTTGTAAGCTATCTCCATCTTTAATTCGGTCTTGATACAACTTTGGATTTCACCCATGTAAAAACGAGGGTAGTACTAAGTCTGAAAACATATTATCAAGTCTTCTTCTTCTTTCGGCTTTTACCGGTTAGGGGTCGCCACAGCAGATCACCTGTCTGCTCATGATTGGCAGTGGAGGGGAGGAAACCGGAGGAAACCCATGCGACCACAGGGAGGACATGCAGACTCCACACAGAAGGCACCCCAGCCAAGAATCGAACTGGACAACCTCTTGCTGTGAGGCGGCAATGCTAACCACTGCACCACCGTGGCCACCCAAAACATATTATCAAGTATTAGCAATATTTGGGCTTTAAAATTTTATGTATAGTTATATTTCTGCACTCTTACCCCCCATCATCATTTTGATAGCCATCTTAGTGCATAATGTCCTTTACTGGGACTCGGCCACTCTAATTTGCCCCTTGACTAATACTGATTTTTTTTTTTTTGCTGGAGATAGTAAGGAACCTAAGGGCATCATGGGAGCAGTTCAAAAGCCAGAACTATGACTGTCAAGCCTGAAGGTGCTGTCAGTGCATTGGTAGGGATAGGTCTGGACAATTAAACTCTCATAGGTGATATGTGTGTGTAAGTGCTTAAATCAAATGGAGGACAATGAGAACATTACAGAGATCTTGATACATCCCCTTCTTATCATCAGAGACGCTAATGATTTAAACTGTCGCAAAAGGAATAAGATTAACATATGGCAATCATTAAGAAAGTGAAAAAAGAGAAACACTGTTAAAGCTAGTATACAAGTGGATAACTCAATTAAGGCATGATGTAAAAACAGGAGATTGTGTGCAATACTAGTGCCCTATGCCTGGGAAAAAGCTACCCAAACCTCTATGAAAGAAAAAAAATCTTACTACTTTAGTAGTAATATTAAAATGATATAATAAGAACTTTGACAAGGAGTGTATAGTTTACACAAGGAATAGGGATAATAAGATAGGGGTGGATAGGGGAATGAATCAAACATCAGAATGAGCAAAGGACTACAGAAGGAGAAGAGGAGGCACATTTCTCACTTTGAAGGCTGGAAATTATAGCATTATGTGTGTGATGGTTGTGATCAGAAACTTCCCATTATGCTGAAATATTATCAAAACAAAACAGCTGTGAGGCAGTTAACCAGTTCTCAGTCACAAAATCAATTCCAAAAAGAAAAACTGGAAACACTCTAAAACAACAAATGTTTAATCCAAATTCCAGTTCGCGAACTTGAATTTGGATTAAACATTCGTTGTTTTAGAGTGTTTCCAGTTTTCTTTTTCTTTTTGGAATTATGCTGAAACATAAGAAAATCCTTAGGATAATAGAGAAAGAAGAGGCATAGTAAACAAACTCCATGGGCTTTTGTTGAACTTAATGTGGTAATGTGTCATAACCTTTTATGATGAATGCATTCCATAACATATGCTTTAGAGGAACACAGTAAATTAAGCTGTATGACAACTGAATGAGGAAAGATATGATTCCTTTCTCAAAGACTAGAAACTAACAAACTATTGTGCAGATAACATCAGTTGCATAGATAAACATGGAACTACGGCTTAAGAAAATAGTCCTAGAATAGAAGCCATTTAGAACCCAAAGCAGTATGGGATTGCAGCGAGAAGTTTTGCTTTTAAAGTTAATTTCTTGACATACATTTCTCAAACACATACCCCCGGATTCTGCAAGCCCTGCACAGCATGCAGGACTAGTGCAGGAGCACCAGCAGGCAATATGTCTGCCATGCGATCCAGGAATAACCTGTAGGGGTGTGCATGAGCGCTCCTGTACGGACTCAGCCCCTGTATGCAAATTATCCCATTTGCAGGAGAAATCCATGCAAATGAGGTGAATTTGTGATCCAGGAAGCTGGAAACCGGCTGTACAGGACTAGTGTAATCTGCAGAAATGTACTCTGCCAGTAACGGAGTACATTTCTGCAAATTACAAAGCAAAGCCATGACAGCTCCAAATAAAGGGTGGCTATCATGTAGAAAGCATGCCAATGGCCAACTATAAGGCCACTGGCATGGAAAACACTTGCAAAAATAAAAAATCAACTTTTATTTTTTTTAGCCGATCTCGGCTGTTTAAGCTTAGGGCAGTGGTGTGCAAATGGGATCGGGGGGGGGGGGATAAGAAAAAAACATAAAATAAGCATTCTAACCAAAATCACTATTTTGCCATTATACTTAATGGCAGGTAGAAGACAACATGGCCAGTGAATAGTGGTTGCTAAGGGGGAGGCTCAGTGTGGGACATGTAACTATGCATTAGCAGACAATCCTATGCAAATGAGGGGAATGATACTGAATCCCAGGTTTCCCCTGCATGTTAGTCAACACCCAACAGTGTCAGAACAGGAATAGCTTGGTGCAAGCCTAGGAGTTAGCTGACATCATAGGGATGTGTGTCAGGCAAACTGTAAGCGGATTGGAGTCCTGCGGCTCGGACTTGCTCCTAGCTTAGTAGAGCTAAGCAAGGGGGTGTGTCTGAGGCTGCCTAGCACTCTTTAAATTGCCTAAGTGGTGTGTGTGCAGCGCACCGGGTTTTAAAGGAAAAAAAAAGTAAACCAGGTAATAGCAGCTCTGTGCACATTTCAGCACTCTGTTTGTGCAACGTGCTCCAGGCTCAAACAGGAAGGCAATGGGAAGGGAAAATGGCAGTAGGAAGGTAATCTGGGAGAACTAGCATAGCTGGCAGGTGAAATGTATCAGAATCAGCCAATTACACAGGCAGCAGACCAGCCCAGCCCAGAACACTACTATAAACTATGCAAACACCTCTGTTTTTTCCCATACTCTACACCACCAGTGTATACAAGCGGGGAACTTTTAACAAACAAAACAACAAAATGATAGGGACTGCAGCAGCTATCATACAACAACATGTGGAAGAGGCTGAGGGTGGTGAGGATGAGAATGCTGTCGACCAACCCACAGTGAGGAGATGGAGAAGAGTGTACAGACCCAGGGTAACCTACCAGGGCCTACATGAGCTGGAGATAGTGGAGTGCTATGGTGTGGACAGGGACCTCCTACAGCAAATTGTTGAACTGTCCCGGTCACGCCTGACACACAGAACTAACAGAGGGGAACCCATCCCAGTGGATACCAAGGTATGTGTAAGCCTAGGAATACAAGCCACAGGTACCTCCCAAAGCCCAACTGGGGATATCATGGAGATCTCACAGGCATCAGCATCCAGAGTATTCCACCATTTCCAGGATGCTATGTCAGCACATGCCGATGAGCATGCATATTTTCTCAACACCTGTGAGGTGTTGGCCAGCAAGATGTGTCTCTTCCACCAAATAGCAGAATACCCTGAGGTGGTAGCTGCTATGGACTGCACGCACATATGCATCAAAGCACCACCCGGTGAGCGGGGTAGGGTCTGCATCAATCGCAAGGGCTTCCCCTCCATCAACTGCCAGATCGTGTGTGATGCCCAGGGCATTATAAGGAATGTGTGTGCGGGCTGCCCTGGAAGCAATCATGATTCACACATCTGGCATCTGATGCAGCTATACCAGAGATTTACCAGTGGGGACATCCGTTACGATCACCTAGTGGGGGATGCTGGTTACTCACTGGAGCCATGGCTGATGACACCCCATCAGAAATGCGCACACACCCGAACAAGAATGCCATAATGAGGCACATGCACAGACCAGAATCATAATAGAGCGTGTGTTTGGGATGCACAAGTCATGGTTCCGGTGCCTGGACACATCCGGTAGAGCCTTGCAGTACTCACGAGCTACATGTAGCCAAATTGTCATTGTATGTGCCATGCTACACAATATGATTGTGTGGAAACAGCTGCAGCAGGAACAGCACAAGGCAGGGTCACACAGCTCCCCACCAATATCAAGGCCCGCACAGGCACAGAGTGACTTG
Organism: Protopterus annectens; assembly: GCF_019279795.1. Classification (NCBI taxonomy): domain Eukaryota; kingdom Metazoa; phylum Chordata; order Ceratodontiformes; family Protopteridae; genus Protopterus; species Protopterus annectens. Next base: position 443,695,508 of record NC_056741.1, on the reverse strand, counting down.
GAGGAGGAACAACCTGAACCTGCCCCAGTAGGCAGATGGAGGCATGCCCAGTATGCCGTGGCCTTGGCAAAGAGGCAATGCATAGCACATACACTGACACAGTAGGGACCCAGGGAATGGCACCTCTCTCTGATTCACACATACAGTAAAAGGGATGCCAAACATGACACTACCTGTGCTCAAACATGTATAGGGAGTGTACTATGTGCATCCGACATAGGCAGCCCTCAGCACCATCCTCAATACTGGCACACCCACAAGGTAAGTCACTCCCCTTACCGATTGCTGATTGGAGTAGTATGTGTAGTCACTTGTATCTATTGTATGGATGTGAGCATGCAAGGGAATCGGGTGGCTGAATGGCATGCCAGCAGATAGTAGGCACCTATAGTGGCACCATGAGATCTGTAACAAATACTGGTGTCACCATAGTAGCCAGTACTACACAGGGTGAGAAAACCCATTGCAGGAAATGTGCTGGGCCACATGTGTGTCCATATGACTCACACATGCCAGTCAGGGAGGTACACATACCCCAAAACAGTCTCAGCCAGCAGGACAGGTGTAGACAAACACAAACAAAGGCTGTGCTATGGCGTCTGAATGATGCCTATGGATACCCCCCCCCCAGGCCTACACAGACAGACTACATTAGGTCAGCCAGTGGGATGTTAGTTCTGAAGGGTAGAACGTTGGAAACTAATATGTAGGTCAATCAAACCTAAGACCTTTAGTACACTGATATGCCTCTAGCCAGCATAATAGGTTAGAATACAGAATGAAATGGAGTACCTGACATACCATTACAGTCATAGCAAATGTGTACAAGTGTCAGGTGTGCCTCCCCCATCCTATATAGAAATGTAGAAACAGTCAGGTGTGCCCCCCAAACCTGTGTAGAAATGCAGAAATAATCAGGTGCGCCCCCCACTTCTGTGTATAAATGTAAAAAGAGTCAGGTGTGCCCCCCATCCTATGTAGAAATGTAGTAACAGTTATGTGTGCCCTCCCAAGCCTGTGTAGAAATGTAGAAACAGTCAGGTGTGCCCCCCCCAATTCTGTGTAGGAATGTAGAAATAGTCAGGTATGCCCCCCAATTCTGTGTAGAAATGTAGAAACAGTCAGGTGTGGCCTCCCCAATCCTATGTAGAAATGTAGTAACAGTCAGTTGTGCCCCCCCACTCCTATGTAGACATCTAGAAACAGTCAGGTGTGCCCCTTCCCCCAGTCCAGCCTAGAAATGTAGTAACAGTTAGGTGTGCTCCTCCCAAGACATCACTGTGAGCAAGAATGTCCACCTGACAGTACATGAAAACAGAAAACATCACAGTGTATAGCAGTACACATGTCTGAATATCTCTGCTAACAGCAGTACCATGTAGCTGAAGCAGCACAGACACAATCACATACAGTACACACTATCCCCTGCACAGTTTGTCTCCATATTGCCAAATGATCGATGAATACCCTGCAGAAACAGTTTGCTACCTGTAGGTATACAACACAATGGTCTGCACTGGAGTACAAACTACCTGGAATTGATCCACACATTCAGTACAGAAGGGCATACTGGGTATGCTCACACACTTAGAGAAATGAAGGCAATGTCAGACAGCACCATACTGAAAGCTCATACTGGGCATGCTCACACACTTAAATAAATGAAGCCCATGTCTGCAAACAACAGTGGACCATGCATATCTGGTAGTTGCAGATGTTAGTGCATACACTCCTCAGTATGCACCAGTCATGCTTTGCACACAGTGGATAGGAATACAGACATATATCCAAGGACAACACACTATAATAAGCCAAAAGTAGACGTACATAGATATGTGAAAGAGAGTGACTGTGACAAGGTGGCATCCATTGTGAGGCCTGTCCCACCCAGCACACAGCCAAATGACTACAACCACATGAGGTGTAAATGTCACTCACTGTAGACAATAGCCACCTGTATCCATCAGCATTACAGACTATGTAGTGCAAGTGCTAGCTGAGCAACATGACTGTACAAGGAAGTAGTCATCTAGCAGCTGTTTACACTTACTTGCGTAATATACCCCTGTGTGTGCCTGCATGTGGTGTGTCAACCTCTAGATGAATTGGTTATGGCCCATGCACACACACTGCCCTCTCCATAGCCTTACTATGACAAGCCTGCTGAGGTCATCCACTTTGAAATACACCTTTGGAAAATGGATAGCCCAGTAATCTCCATGGTGCATCCTATAACTTTGCACTGCTGTAGTTTGATAAACTAGTTAGGTAGGAGTTCTAATCACAGACATGGTAACTGTGTGTGTGTTTCTGTCTGTGTTGAGAGCAATGCTTTTTAGGCTAGTCACACTCACTACAATTCAAATGCCCTACTTTGGCAAGGCTGCTGATGTCATTCACTGTGAAATACACCTTTGGGAAAAGTGTAGGCCAGTAATCTCTGTGGCGCATCCTATAACTGCATACTGCTGTAGTGTGATAAACTAGTTAGGTAGGAGTTCTAATCCCAGACATGGCAACTGTGTGTTTTTGTGTGTCCCTGTCTGTGTAGGGAGCAATGCATTTTAGGATAATTACACTCACTACAATTCAAATGCCCTACTTTGGCAAGGCTGCTGATGTCATTCACTGTGAAATACACCTTTGGGAACAGTGTAACCTACTAAGCTCTGTGTCACATCCTCTAATTGTGTACTGCTGTAGTGTGATAAACTAGTTAGGTAGGAGTTCTAATCCCAGACGTGGCAACTGTGTTTGTGTGTGTCTGTGTATGGAGCACTGCTTTTTAGGCTAGTCACACTCACTACAATTCAAATGTCCTACTTTGGCAAGGCTGCTGATGTCAGACACTGTGAAATACACCTTTAGGGAAAGAATACTCTAGTAATCCCCGTGGTGCATTCTATAACAGCGTATTGCTGTAGTGTGATTTAGAGCTCTGGTAGGAGTTCTATTAACACACATGGCAGGTCTGGATGTGTGTGTGTTTCTATGTCTGTGTAGGGAGCAATGCCTTTTTAGGCTAGTCACACTCACTACAATTCAAATGCTCTACTTTGGCAAGCCTGCTGATGTCATTCACTGTGAAATACATTTTTGGGGAAGAGTTATCCAGTAATTTCCATGGTGCGTCCTATAACTCCATAATGCTGTAGTGTAATAAACTAGTTATGTAAGAGTTCTAATCCCAGACATGGCAGGTGTTTCTGTGTGTCTGTGTTTGTCATTCATATCTTGTGTGGAGGTGGCTGTGAATGTGTAACAACTGGACTCATTGTACAGTGGGTTTTGCAAACTTTTTATATGGTGGCCCTTGTATATGTCACAATGTCCACCATACAAGGATAACAGATGTGAAATAGCCAAGAGGCTGGGGTGCAAATCCATACCCCTACATGTGACATCAAGGCCTGGTGAATAAAGTTAGCAACCCTTGTATTACCCAGAGAACACTCTAAACCCATGTGTCACACACACACACACTTGCCTAGGCAACAACCACTATGTTGGTAGTACCCTGCATATTGCCTACTGATAGTAACCATGGTGTGAATGCAGTGGGCTACAGAGGATATGGCACCTGTCCATCAGTCCAATAGTCATGCACATGCAGACAGCGCACCTTCCATATGTTCACCAATGGACACCTGCAACACCTGTGGTGCCATCAAATGTGATCCACAAAGGACATACCATGCCTTAAATACATGCCCTGTATGGACAGATGCCACTTACACCAGGGAATACCTGTATCAAGCTATCAATGTAGGTGCAGGAGCAACCTGCTGTCCATTACCAGTTTCCGCCACATGAAGCCAGGACTGACACATCTGATGATAAGCTGTGTACACAACATGGGCCAGACACCCCAGGTAAAGTTACACATGCCACTGTACATGCATGCAGGACGTATGCACATCCCAGACACCATCCATGTCATGGACTAAGGAACACATACATGGCATGCAATGCACAACAATAGCCACACACAATAGTTACCCAGGTGACTGGATGGTGGATACAATACCCACCTGTGTGGGCCAATCCAGACACTACACCCCTGAGCCACACTGCAGACCATTGTCATGTGGCCTGATGCCAAGGTATACCCATCATTTAGCCTTGTATAGCTGTCTGGCACAGTCGACCACTACACACCCATGAAGCAATGCACCCATGCATGTCAGTACTGGCACCCTGTGTCTGTGTGTGTGTGGTGTATGATGCCTATGACCACATTCACACTCACCACAACCCCCAATTGGCATACTGAAGCATGCTGTCTGATGTCAGACACTTCTACATACCCTTTGCCCATATAGCCTCCAGATAACCCCTGTGGTGCATGTGATACCCGCACAGTACTGTATTGTGGCCATCTAAATAGTGAGGAGTTGTATTCCTGACTCTGCCAAGTGTGTCAGTGTGCGTGGGTCCCTGAGAGAGTGTGGCTGTGTTGACACTGACACCTGTTCATGCGGACAGGCACGTGTACTACACCTACTGTATAGCTACCATATCACTGTTGCAGATGACACTCACCATCACATATACATTTGGAGGACTCCTCAACATGTAACCTATGTGGTGCAGCCAATAACTACATAGACATGTGATAACAATACATAGTCAGTCAGGGGTTTGATACCCTGTACTGGTAGGTGTGTGACACAAACATGCTTAAGTTTTACTCTCCCACCCCTCCATGACCTATCTTTGCCTCTGTCTGCCTCTCTCACTCCCTCTCTGGTGGATGTGGAGACTTACACCTGCTTTGCTTATGCAGCAGCAGCATGTGTATTGTAAGTGATGCTCATGATCAGCTGATGGCCTCTGCATGAATTGCAGCCCTCCTCTAGCTGATTGCATGTGCAACAGCTGTGGTAACATTCCCATATCCAATTGCATGAAAACACACTCCAATATCTAGGAACATCATGTTGGTGTTGGGCCTTTTCATTCACTGTGAGCAAGACCTAGATCTGTTGTTTGGCAAACAGCATCACAGATGGACTGTGGATTTGCCTCTAACAACATACACTGTGGAAACAGGCCAACACACAGGAGGGGGATGTGCCTGACATGACTACAGAATGTAAGTGCTACTATACTGCATTTGGAGTAATGTTGGTTTAACAGGGTGTGTGTAGATATGGCTGTCCTACATGTTTTAATACCTGTCATGTCACTGCTATGTTTATGAGGAAACCTCCATCTGTAGGGTCATCTGCAGACTGGGCAGTGTGTGGTGCCTTTTGTTCTTGTGTCACCCACAGACCACCTATCTGTGAACTGCAGAAGCATAGTGTGAGGATTGCAGTCAGTACATTGTGACAGCCATGAGAGTTAATGACTTCATATCCCTCATAGGACATATGTTGCAACAAACCCTGTTACAACAGTAAATGTATGAGATTATCACAGCAACATGTCAATAATGGCCCTGTGTTTGTGCCTCCAGCCACAACTCTGTCAACCTTTGTACCTATGTCATGCAGTAAGAGGTGCATATGTTCTGTACACCATATATGACATCATATCTGATTACAAGCTAGTGAGATATCAGACTACTACACATGTTATGTATAGTAGAGGTTATATTTGAGGACATAACCTGGGCATTCTGTGGTTGTATGTACAGTACTAGGTCTGTGTACTTAAGGTGATTGTCAACAGTGTGTGTATTGTGAATATGTACCTTGGCCTGTGTACAGACTGTGGTAGATGTCATTGTTCTTGGTCCTGTTCTATCTGATGTTATATGCTGCTCCACTGTATGTTACCCTATCGGCTTACATGTTTGTAGGGCCAAACACATACATGTCCCATACCACAGACAGGCATCGGACCACACTGTGTAGCGGCCCAGTATATGTAGGGTTAGTGTGTGAGTGGCATATATGAGGATGATGTTGGTCAGACAGTCCATATACTGTAATATTACGCTAGCTTACCATATGTGGCTGTGGCTGTGTTCACATTGGTTGTGGTTATACACTTTCACACAGGTGTCTGTTAGTCTGTGCTGTGACATGCCTGTAGAGCCTGCTATATATGCAGGTACATGTGTATTCCCCAATAGGAAATGTAGGCTAGTGTTGTGGCAGTCTGCCTGTAGCCTGCACAGTGCTTTGTTACATGCCTAGCAGCTTAGTATATTTACCCAGTGAGATGTTATGTCCAGATACTTGCCAGATGTACTGTTGCCAGGCCACCATAACAGTCATGTATGTCAGACAAAACAGTGGGATGCTGTACAGATGTATGTCACTAGTTAGTGGGTAGGATGTGGCCATGGCACCTCTGTACCAGTGGTTATTATGTGTCAGGACAGACAGGGGTGTGTGAATGCATAATCTATGGGGGCAAATGTATACCACTATTTACATGATATACCCATCTACATGGCTGTTAACATCCACATTGTCAGGCTTGGTCCACATGTCTTGCACTAAGGGGTTATATGTATACCTCTGGACTGACCAGAGTGTGTCAGACTGTCCATATATATTGGCCATATCTCTGCTATAGTCCACAGGATCATTACTGTGCTAGCAGTGGTACTGTACTATGATGTCCTTAGGATGTCTGTCAGTAGCCAATGGCGCACATGTTAAAAGCAGATGTGACCTCCCACACACAACATGTCTGTGAAGACAATCTCTATTACAGTAGCAATAGTCTACAAATATACTTGCAACACATACCTGACATCCCCTTGCACTAAGAGGATGGAACTATTGGGGCTGATGTAGGGTTCCACTCCATGTTCAGGACATATGGCGAACATATATGTATATATAATTATCCATTTATCTATATAGATATATACACATATACATATTGACATACATAGATGGATATGTATATATATATATATATATATATATATATATATATATATACATATATATACATACAAACACTCAGATATATACATATACAGAGCAATATATGTCTACACATATACAAACAGAGATACATATGCACATATACGTATGGATATCTACATATATATTGACAGTAATAGGTGTATCAGAAGAGATATGTATGCACATATAGTTATATATATCTACATATATATCCAAATAAATAGACGTATCTATACACATAGGATGTGCATACATATATATATATATATATATATATATATATATATATATATATATATATATATGTGTGTGTGTGTGTGTGTGTGTGTATATATATATATATATATATATATATATATATATATATGTGTGTGTGTGTGTGTACATATGAAGAGATGTACACATGGCCATATATATGTTGCACTATACAGATGTGTATACAGACATATGTATGAGTATACATCTGTATGTACATGTAGACATATATCTACCTATTATATGTGTATATCCATATTCCTGTCATGTGTAAAACTCATGGTTGGGTATACCCTCCCAGATGTATCTCACTGTATGCATCTGCTATGTGTACATTATGATACAACAAGATATGTGCTGCAACAGTCATATTAATAACAAGTACTACACAATTGTGGAAGTAAAGCCAATGGTTCAATACTACTCTATATGTGTATTGACAAATATATTGGCAAAGCACAGCTGTCATCACAGTGGTCATGGTGTAGTGGTTAAGTGTTGTGACTATAGTGTACAGGGTCCTGGGTTCAAGACCTGCAAGGACTGTTCATTTAGTTGCTGGGCAGAACAAGGGCTGTCGGATACAGAGTGGTTAAGGCAGTTTTGAGCAGCTTTAAGTGGGTCTGCGTAAAGTTAAGCGGTGCTAAGCTATGGGTAAATGTATGGGCTCTTACACAGTGTAGGCTTTGCTTACCAGTGCACAAATCAATTCAGCTGTTATATTGCAGCAATGTTGATACTTGCTAAGCATGGCTTCGCCCTGGTAACCAGTTCACACCACCCAAACTGATAACATAGTAGGGTAGTGACATCTGTAATAAGTGTATGTAATGCCATGTACAATACATGCGCCTATGTGTTGTCATTAGAGTAGCAAGGGGTGTGAGTGTCATGTGTGGGATACAGAAGTATATGAGACCTGTACAGCACTGTCATCCATGTGACTGTGCTACATACAGGTGCAGTAGCCCAGGGTACTTTCTATCACACTGGCAGGTAATGTATCATGGCGGTACTACTGTTGACAGTGGTTACCCAGGCAAGAGCAGAGTGTTAAATGTAGTACTGACAACAGGAACACCTGCAGGCATAGCTGGACTCTGAGGCCTCCCTGTTGTATCCCTGGTGTGTGAGCTGTATCACAGTATATAACCCCTACTGGGTAATGATCTAACATGTGGAATGTAACTGTAGACTACCGTCTGTACAGTTCATGTTAGTGAGGACTAATGACATGTAGTTATGGCATACATATTGTTGTCAAATGTATATCTGTCAACACACTCATCCTACTGCATAGCTACTTGCCAAGCTGATGACTGTCAGTCCCTGTAAAGATGTGCAGCTGGGATATGTACATGCAACCTAAGCTTGATTAACACTGACAAGTCTGCCCAGCTGTGTAAGAACTGGCACATATAGGAGATGACACCCTGTATGCACCACATGCCATGCATACCTCCACTACACTACCACAGTCAACAGAACATGCTTGGGTACAGGTCTCCATCCACAGACCCTAACCATGTGTTGTAGTACATGTTGCATACATGTCAACTTGATCACCTCAGTGGCCATGTGCAGTAGGCACCTGGAGGATTGGCTGATGCATGTCATTCTCACCCTGAGGGCCACCACAGTAGTGTCTGTTGATAGATTGCCTGCTGCCACATGGCAGGTGGCAGGATACCACTGTACACACAACCCCTACACAACCCATCTCTCCTTGGAAATAGCTAAGTACACAGCTATGATCACCTACAGCGATGCACCCCTGTACTGACACGTGTATGTGTGCATGACTAAGTATAGCAGTGTCTGTGTGTTAGCACACCTGTACTTGGGAATTCCATGAGGGCCTTCACAACCACCGCAACACCCATTGTCGTAATCAGTTGTGGCTGTTGCTGTATGGGACATTACATGTGCCCTGTTAAGTTTTCTCCATACCGGCTACATGAGTCTTGCAGTACCAGCACAACAGTGTTGTACAAATGGGTTGATAGGCATGGGATACCCATTGTGCCCTGGCAAGTGTGTGTATGTGTGCATGTCCGTATATCTGTAGGGTACAGCATTCCGAGGTCACATACTCCTATTACAATCCCCATTGTCACACAGTAGTACAGATAGTGTTGTTGCTGCCCATAGGTGAGGCATGACAATGCAACATCCTACTACACATGTGGCATGTGCATTAGATGCATATCCCTGTAGTACCACAGTTGGGGGTATACTATGGGTTGTATCGCAGTCATGGCCAATGTGTGATGGTGGGTATGGCAGGGTGTCATCATGGGTTTTAGGAAGTACAATATCCACTGGGGATGTGGGTACTGTGTACACTGTCATTACACCACTGTACACCCGGTATATGTCCCATATACCATGCTATGGTTACCACTGTCACCATCAACCATACAGGTAACTGATATCACAATCCAGGCCAGTTATGCATGTGCTGTGTGCAGCCTACTTGTAACACATTGGATACACGGTCAAGTTAGTTACCAGAGATAGGCTCTGGTCTCCCAGATGTGTGTCTTCCAGTTTTGGACGGCACAGTGGTGCAGTGGTAGCATTGTTGCCTCACAGCAAGAGGTTCTCTGGTTCAATTCTCAGCTGGGGTGCCCTCTATGTAGAGTCTGCATGTCCTCCCTGCATTCATGTAGGTTTCCTCTGGGTGCTCCTCCCATGTTACAAAGACATGTATCTGGAGCCTTTTTCCCGGGCCTCTGCTGAAAATTGGCTTTGTTCCAAGTCAGACTTTCTCAGTTAACAATGTTAAATAAATAAAATAAATAAATGATGTGTCTGTTAATGTGTATATGAAGGTATGTCACACTACGTATTGTCCATATACACCCATTACATCCCCCATTAGCATACTGTACATGTCTGGGGATGTTCTGCATGTAACATGTAACCTGGGACACACCTCACCCTAAACACTGTGTGGTATGTGCAATGTAAGCCACATGCTTCAGTATCACTACATACCTAGGTAGGGGTCTAGTTCCAGTGTATCCAAGTAACAGTGTGTGTGTATGTTGATGGGCCTACATCAGGTTGCAGGGTATACACGCCCCAGCGGGTCACCTGTCCATGTGGCTCAGGCAATAACCATTATACTAACCTGTGACATGTGTTCAACTGTACTCCAGATATGTCACAGCCATGGTGTCACCACAGTGCCATACCCCATTGTGGAATATGACTGTAGACCATCCTTGTGCTGACACATGTACACCCACAACACAAATGGATAACATTATAGAAACCATAATCAACCAGTGTTACTAACAGCTATAATGCATCATTGCTGGATGGCTACACTATCTGACATGTATGCATTACACTTAACTCCTTACAACATGTTACACTGCAGTACTGTGGTGCACTGTAGTACAGTTACTGTGTGCATCAGAACCATATTAGCCTGTCCCTGCATTGATGGTATGGATGACAGGGATGTAGTACAGGTATCATCATATGCACATGGTATCCTCGTGCTGACACATGTACAACTACAACACAAATGGATGACATTATAGAGACCACAATCAACCAGTGTTACTAACAGCTATAATGCATCATTGCTGGATGACTACACTACCTGACATATATGCATTACACTTTACTCCTTGCAACATGTTACACTGCAGTACTGTGGTACACTGCAGTACAGTCACTGTGTGCATCAGAACCATATTAGCCTGTCCCTGCATTGATGGTATGGATGACAGGGATGTGGCACAGGTATCATCATATGCACAGGGAGTGTTGTTGGTTTGCCAGAGGCCAAGGGTGGGCCATACATTTGACACCATGTGTGTGGGTGAGGGGTGTACTGAGGTGAGCTGTGCGTGGTGATGTGGTATGTGTAGGTATGGGGTTGCCCTAGGTGTGTTTGTATAGTGTGTGGGTATGTATGCACACAGTTCTGCCATGTGGCTGCCCTACACAGGTGTTTATGGACAGCTGCAGACCATACTTGGCAGGGTATGCAGTTCACTGCCTCCGGCCACAGACACATGGAATGTGCCTGCCATGGGTTCCATGGGCATGTCCAGGTAGAGGCCTCGATGTGCTACTCTCACCTGTTGATGACAAATGTCCACTGGTACCAGGTCCCTCCTGGGACTGGCCAGGACCACGAGCATGTGGCCTGCTGTGGTGTGGTGTGGACAGCACCCTCCCACACTGCTGGGGCTGGTACTGCCACTATGGGACCCCCTTGGTGTCCTAGCACATCCACGTTGACTGCCAGTTGTTGGTGTTGCTGGCCTATATCCACATGGCCATCTTCACACACCCACCAGACGTTCAAGCACAGACATACCACGGGCGATGAAGGCCATCATCTCACCATGCCATCTATCCATGAGCTCGGTATAAGCACGGATGGCACCAGACAGTTCACGGATTTTGTCACAGATGTGAGAGCAGCCCTCTGCAGCCTCAGGCCCTGTCTGGTGTAATGTTCCATATGTGCCTGCACCACCATGACAGCCTGAAACATGCGCCTGCTGGTACCAGCTATGACACCTCTGCCAGGGGCATGATGTCCAGTGGCCCTACCATGAGCACCCTAGGACATCTGGCTATGTGGTGCCCTGCCAGACATCTGCCTATGCTTTCTGAAAGCAGACACAGTAGGCATGGTTACTACACTTTCCTGTACACTGCCACCAAATGCCAACTGTCCCTCTGCTACGGCCACTGGTGATGGGGTATGTATAGGCACTGAAACTGTGTGTGGGGTTGGGGTCAGTAAAAGGGGGATGTCAAATGATGGCACAGTGTCAGTCCCGGACAACCCCACCTGCGCTTCAACAGTACTATCATCATCTTCGGTGTCTGTATGGAGACCATCAGATTGCATGCAGGAGTGACCCTGACCCACCTCGCCACCTGTGGGGGAAAACAATAAATATACTTTAAAACCTGTACAGCATTGCCTAACAGTACACACACACACACACACCACCATAATACTTACCTGTCCGTGACTTTACAGACAGTCCCATGTATATCTCTATGTGTACCCCATCCTGCATCACACTTGGTAACATACACACATTGATAACAGTCATTAACATATCAGAACTCTAAATGCCTACACAAGCAATCACAACACAAAACCTGTTATTACATTACCTGCCTGACCTGTGGTTACTGGTTTTAGATGGCCTCACTGCTGTCATTCTGTGTTCACCCTGTGTATGTCTGGACATCATGAGCATGGCCCCTATATGTGTGGGCTATGTTTTATCCATAATGTCACTCACTGGTGCGTCATGTGTATGTAATGCTCAGTACATGCAAGATATGCTGCTCAATCAGCCTATCATGTGACAACTGTAATATTTGGATACACTCCCTGGTGTTGACTAGTACTTCCCCAATGCATCTGTAGTGCTGCATACGTGGGTTGTAGGTGACCTCTCTGCTGAATGCGATATTAAGGGTGTACCTGGTGTCTACCTCCCCTCTCAATGCCTGTTCCATGCTACAGACCATATTTTACTATCAGCTGTCCTGTGATTACAGATGTGAAGATTGGGTATAGGTGGGTGAAGGCTGCCAACCTAGTCAAATAGAATTTGGTACATAATTCTATTATTTGTAAATACTGTAAAATGTTGAACTTCAAGATTGTAGCAACATTGCTATCTGCAATCAAGCATTTCACATCTGTTCTTTGAAATTAAAATTATGTTTTGTATGTTCTTTTGATCTTTGAAATTAAAATTATGTCTTGTATGTTCTTTTGATCTCCAGAGCTCAGAGTCATTATGTCTGGACTAGCACATTCTTTCTATTGTTTTAAGGCTAAAGTTAATGACCAGAATTTACATGTGGGATGTCCTTTATTGCTTTAAGTGTAAAAGGATGTAACTGCAGTTTCTGTGTGGCCTGGGAACCAGGAAAGTGTCAGAATGATGTAATATGTATACTGGGAAAACCTAAGTGTCAGATGATGTAATCTGGGAGGGCCCAGCAGAAATGTTTGTTAGTGATTTTAAAAACTATTGCTCGGGGAGAGACTGTAAGCATTTTTGTCTTGACATCCATCTCATCAGAACTCTGCCTGTTGTCTTAAGTAAGTTATCTTAGAAGTGTGTGACTATAAAGATTAGACTAAGTGTTTTTCTGTTATGTCAGAACTGTACTACTGAATTATTTTAAGTTTCTGTGTGATCTCTGAACTCTTGAATAGCACTGTGGTGTAGTAGTATTGTCTTGTGTTTTTAGTATTTATTATTAAATATTTTTAAACCCTTTTCAACTGTGGCTGGTTTGTGTAGAGATAATTTAAGCTCTAGATTACATTGCATGCTTATAGTGATCCTGTTATCAAGCCACTCCTATAGCTTTAGCCGTGGGCTATACTATCAATTGGATAATAATATTGCCTAGTAATAATTGGACAGCCTTTTAAGAGCCTTTGGGTAGCTGATAAATATTAGCTGCTGGTGGCAGGAATTACTACCATTTCGTCTGGGTATGGGGGCACAGCTGGAAAATCTGTGTCAGCCTTTCTCAGGAGTGTCTGTGAAGTTGTATAAATACTTATCTCGAAGTGTGTGTGTGTGTGTCAGCTAGTTGGGCAGGGACACAAAGCATTGGTTGGACAGAGAGGGTACTGGAGGTTTTAGCTTGCCAGCTAGGCTGAGATTTGAACCCTATAATTGTGCCAGTAGGGAGTCTTATTGGGGACCTGGGGAGCAAGGGAGCGATCAGCCCCAAACTGACTGTGATCTCTGTGTGCTCTTAAGGGAAATTGCACTTTACTGTGTGTATTTGTTATTCTTTCCTCTCATATGAGATGGCCTCTCTGGTGTTAGTGGTGAGGATTGAGGCTCCTTGATTGCTGGGCCAGGACACAGGCATCACAACACACATGACAAGTATTCCTGGTGTGTAATGTGGCATTCCATATCCATGTACTGCATGATCCCAGAGGGAGGTACTGCTGTATGAACATCCCACAATCACACATGTGCATACATGGCCAGCCACACAAACACACACACATCCTACATACATTGACCTCCTTCCACTTCAACAGAGTGACCCTAGAGACAAACTAACTACCCACCAGGATGCGCACACACACACACATACAGGTGAGGTTGTACAATGATAGTACACACAGTCCTTCTATTACCCCACTGTCAACATGCATAACACATGGTACCCAACAGCATGCAGTGCAGCTATAGTCAATCCATGCTAGCAACAGTATACATGTGTGTGATGCATGAGCTGTGTCACTAGGTGAAGCCCCTTCCCCTGGATACCACTGCACCCATGTACACAGTATTGCTGTGCACCTGTTCTGCACCCTGCCATGTACTGTGCACCACACCTCACAGGTGTACAGCCCATTGCTGAATGTGTACTACTGTGTCAGTTATGTCAGCTTTAATGCTCACAGCCCCTATGTTTTCCAGCAACACATACCTGGGATGATATGTGGTCAGATGTCATTTGTGAATCCCTGATGTCTGATTCACAGCTCTCAACATCAGTGGACCATGTATGACCAATCCAATACTCTTATACTGACAACCATCAGAGCATACCATGGCTATGGGGGGGGGTGTACACACCCTTATTGATATGACGCACCCATCCTTGATCTGCCATGGGACTACATCACCACATATCTTAACAGTACATGAGCCAGATATGTGACATATGTCCTGTACTTTCACATGCAGTGTCTACGGAATGTGTTAGATGTGTGGATGCTGACCATGATGCATACACACCGTGTGGGCATATGTGTGGACACCCTTATCATGACGGTTTGTCACACCTCTTGTTGTGTGTACTACAGCAGTCACTACTCCTGGCAGGGGGTATACCAGCATGGGCCATCTGCATTTGCCAGTGTATGTTCAGTCTGCCCTACACATGTCCCCTTAATCTTCATGATTGCAAGGTCTACTCATGTGCATATCCCTTGGTGTTCACACACTGCCGTCACTATTGCTGTGGGAGTAGGGTTATGGCTGCCACAGGTCTTGAACCTGACTATGTGCAGATACAGCCATATAGATACAGATACAGTCTTAGCATCCTTAGGATCCCTGCTGCAGTGCACTGGTGTATCATGCTGACACCCCCCCTTCAGCCTTTTTGCAGATGCATGACAAGTAAGCCCTACACATGTGTGTCACTTTGCAATGTCCCATACACTGAACACCACATGTTACAACCTAGTCCCAGCTGATAATGTGGACCACTGTAATGCCTTATGCCATAGTGTATCTCTGCAGCAGTTGCCATTGTCCTACAGGTATATACACTGATGTTGCACTGTATATGGGTGTTGTTCCAAACATGTCCCTAGTGTAGGCCATGTCTCCCACCATTATGTTACTCCATGTGGACACATTCTGCAATGACAGGATGTTAGTTATCATGCAGGTGTCTGACATACCCTTCCAATACTCCATCATGGTCACCCCTGTGATGCCGTGCATTTCACAGCAACAATACGTGCACATGTACAGCATGCATTCTGGGTGTTAGATGTGTGCATGGAATATACCATCACCATTACATGCCTGGTGTATTGGCAAGCATCAAAATAAACCATACTCACCAGCTACAGGCTGCTGCCTTGGTGGTATCCCGAAGGGACCTACATAAGAGGGTGAGAGATGCAAAGTCAGTGGCCACAACTGTGGCATTGCTACAGGGTGGGTGCAGTATTACAATACATCAACAGTACATTTCCACTATACTACCACATATGGACATCTGTTTATCACTACTACGCAGCAAGAAAATATATCTATGACATGTCAGATGTGCATGATCTACTTGTACCAATGCAGATGTATATGCAACAGTGGTCTATGGATGTGCTCTGTAGCCTTACCTGCATACTCCTCGGCCAGTGTGTGTGGGTGGCACCCACCTCCACAAAGGTGTCCAGCAGTTGGTGGCTACCCAGATTGGCAGGTGCCACAAGGCTGGCCAGAAGCTCCTCCGCACGTGTCGGGGGATGGATGGCATGGCACCCCCTGTGGTAAGGTGATCCCCCCAGACTGCAGCAGCATGCCAATGGGCATTGCAAAGCAGGTCAGAACAATGATGCTGGACTTGCTCATAACTGCGGTTGTGCAGTCCGACGTCATTGACCCTGTGAACTAGGTCATTCCACAGGGTGGTCTGCTCCAGCTGATCGTGGGCAGCCTGGCCAAACAAGGTCACATAGTGCTGTATGAGTCCATTCAGGAAGATTTCATTTTCTGCTGCTGTGTAGGCTGGCAGCCTTCCATGAGGCATCGTGACTGAAAAACATAAAGATGGACATAGGTGTGAGCAAGTCATGCAGCAAGGTTACCACAGTTCTTAATTCGCATCACTGTCACTCCCCCGCTATATCAGCAACAACAAACTGTACACACAACTCAATAGGTATGGCTACAGCATACCTACCAGTGGAGCAGATATTGTACTGTACCATGCTTTGTGCAATGTATTTGAAGCCATGTTCCCTGTGTGGGCACTATCATTGCTGGGCTGTTACAGACTATTCACCTGCATGCCATTGTCAGGGCCACAATGGTTCCATATATGCCTGTGCTATGCATGCTATGTGTGTGCCGCACATCTGACATACTGTGTTATTGCGGTTATCTATGCATGCTGTTGGACATGTTCTGGGATTGTGAAGACTATTACTACCAACATATGTTCTATAACAGTGACACAGTAGCATGTATATGCACTATTGGCCAGCAGAACCACCTCTCTAAACTCATCTGCCCATGTTACCAAGCCACATCACATGTGTGTCCCACCCTGGGGCCTCCTCATGTACTGGTCCAGCAATACCGTCAGGTGGAACCAACCCAGGGGATGTTGTTCTCTCCCTGGGGGCACACACAGACATGTTCCTGTCCCCTGAGGTCAGGTCCAGGGTCTGTTCCATAACGGGCTCAACAGACACATGTGGGATGTTCCACATCACCTTGAGGCACACAGTACACATTCACAGGGCCCACATGCTCCTCCTGCTCAGCCTCCAAGCCAGACAGCTTCAGGAGGTGGACTGCTGCTGTGAGTAGCAGTGGGTGGGAGGCTTGTCCTCATTGTGTCCATATTGGGGCCCATGGGGCGTTCACATCACAGACCACACACACTATCCAGGGTGTTTACCCACCACATGTGTCACACCACCCCTGTAGGCTGTCCTCTATATCTACCAACCCTGACCACCTCCACAACTATACCTGCCATACATTGCCATATTCCCATTCCATACTTCACAGACAAGGGCAATGTGGTCCCAACAAGGGGTTCACATGTGACATACCCATCCATGTTGCACACACTGACAGCTATAGATATCTGTGTGTATTGCTATGTGTGCTGTTTCCTCACACATAGCATGAAGCACTGTGGTAGTAATATAGGAAACATGTATTTGCATACATATATTTTTGTGTGTGTGTTTGTATATATGTAGACATGTGCTTATAGGTATATATCTATATATGTGTAGATGTATGTGATGTATATGTTGTTGTATCTTTCAGCTTTTCCCGGTTAGTGGTCGCCACAGCGGAACTCTGGTCTGCTAATGATTGGCAGTAGATTTTTACGTACCGAGTTGCCAGCTCTGATGCACAACCTTCAACGAAGTTACACCCATTCACGCATGCCTCCATACAGAAGACGCTTTAGCTGAGAATCGAACAGAACAACATCTTATTGTGAGGCGACAACGCTACCGCAGCACCACCACCGCAGTCTATATATGTGATGTATATATGTGCTCATATATATGCCTACACATGGGTATCTGTATATATTTGTGGACATACATGTAGATATTTATATATATATATATATATATATATATATATATATATATATATATATATATATATATATATATATATATATGCATGTGTGTGTGTGTGTGTGTGTGTGTGTGTGTGTGTACACATATGCATACCTATATGTGGGTACATTCAGACATCAGGTCCACAATCTCACAACACCCTCCTGCACAGCTGCACTGCTCTGCCTTGCTATAACACAGACAGGTGCCACATATGGACACAGACTGACATTAGGGGGGTATATGTAGTGCCAGATTGCAGGTAATCCTTTTACACACCTATGACATTCCTGCATGCTACAATACAGGTTAACCTGAGTATCCTGCAAGAGGTGGCCTGTGGAACCCATTTGTCCATCATAATAGCATTACCTCCACCAGCAGCTATTGGCCACGCAATATACATACTTCCCATTACACAACACACATTATGATGGCTTACATCTTATCAGACATTGCTGCTCTGCACGGTTCATGGGTATGGACCACTACCCACATGGACAGACTCTATTATCCTTAGCAGTTGTTCAGCTGAACATCATTACAACAACAACACCTGAAGGCGCATATAAATCATTCCACAGCATCTATCCCATTATTATGGACCAAGTACTAAGGTCAATTACATACATGTATAATTCACATACCTGTTCTGGGAATGCAGACACTTCTGGATGGTTTTCTTTTTTCTGTGCCTTATACACACACTCTCTCTCTCTCTTTCAGTCTCTCTCCAGTAAATGGAATGAGCTGCTTTTCATAGATTGCAGCATGGAATTTGTAGGTGATGCACATGATCAGGTGATGGCCTCTGCACCAATCAGTATCCTCCACTTGCTACCTGCATGTAGCATGCTGTGTAGTACTTCCAATTATCACTGTCATGGCAACCAGCTACTATAAATCCCTACATCTTGTGGGCGTGGTCCCTTTACCTTTCCTGTATGATGGACATCCTTCCTGTGTGTGGGCAGCAGTGTTACAGACAGCAAGTAGCAATACCTCTTACAGGAGAACCTGCACACTCAGTCCAGTTACATATTTGTAGGAGGTTCCAGAAATACAGACAGAGTGTGAGTAGTGTTATTGTATGCATTTTATAGCACCGGTGTTACAGGGTTTGTGTGTACATACTAGTTTAACTTACAATGCCGTCTGTCTGCATAGCTCTCAATTGTGGGCCTATCCTCTTGATGGCCAGAGGTGTGCCTGTTATGTTTTGTCTGTCCACCACACAGGTCTTGTGTCAGATATATCACTGGCAGTGTGTATGTTGAGTGTTTCTAACTTCATATTCCTGACTAAGGGTATGTTTCAGACTATCCTGTAACACCAGCAACTTGCTTAGTGTATGACAACAGTTTTACACATATGGGCCTGTGTTCCAGCCTCTGTCCTCCACCTACATACCAGGCTTTGTACATATGACATGCTGTCAGGGGTTGTTATGTAGTGGGTTGTGAGTATGTCATGCTGTCATTCCTGCCATCAGTCCACTGCTGTTGTGTCCCCCACACATACTGTGGGGTTGGGTCCATATATTTGTGGGCTTCACCTACACAATACATGTGTGCCCTTATGCACTCCAGAGGCCAGTGTATGTTACAGTGGTATATGGCCCTTTATTATTGAGTCTGGGGGGGGGGACGCACCATAACTAGCTTAAGCTGTTACAACATGTGGGTGTATCAGGGGTAAGCTGCCTTAAGGTATATGGATGTACATTGCCATAACATTCATCTTGGGTAAAAGCAGGCCTACTGCCTCCTGCCATACAGACTGTTCTGTTTGTCAGTGTGATTGTGATGGTGTCAGTTATGCCTTGTTATGTAACAGATACATCCCATTGTGTCAGCTGAGGTCTTTACCCCCTAGGGATTGTGTACAGAGTGTAGATAGAAGCTGATGGACTATACATCTGCATTACTTACTGTTGATTGTTTGGTATCCTGTGGCCCAGTCTGTCTTTACTATTGTACTATTTGAGGGCCTCGGCCTGGACAGCAACATATGTAAACCTTTCCAGACTACTGCAGTAGTATAACTGCTTCACAGTTGCATTACTCTGTTTATATGATGTTGGTGTCTAAACAGCTATATGACATGGCATATACAACTGTAAGAGTACACAAATAGAGCTTTCCCCATGTATGCAAACCTGTGTGTGGTGTTATATCCTTTGACCTCACTGTGGGTGTATGTTGCAGGCAACGATTGGCATTTGTATGGGTGTCTCATACAGTGTCCATTTGGTAAGGTGGTAACTGTGGGCATAGTGGCTGTTCCGTATTGTGTGCACCTTCTACATATGTATCTTCCTATACATATCTGTGTGTGTGTGTATGTGTAGTTACATATCTATCTACGTATATATATATATATATATATATATATATATATATATATGTATATATATGCATATCTGTATCTGCATATATGTGTCTGTGTATATGTATCCTAGGGATGTTGATTGCTTCCACATTGTACATTCCCTATGGTAGCCAGACTGTACTGCATGATATGTTACTGATACCGGCCTGACATCATACAGGTGGGATGGAGTACTCTTAACATCTTGTGCCCATGTTGTGTCAGGTCCTGGTTATGGGATCTGCAACAGTTGGTAGTGTATTGCAGGGCAGACGTGTTTGGCTGTTGGGGGGGAATACCTATTCGTACAAGATGTATGTTGTTTGGGCCCCCTCAACCCCATTAATGGTGCATTATATGTTTTTATGTTCCCATTTTTATCTACAGATGTATGTCTGTATATACCTATATATATATATATATATATATATATATATATATATATATATATATATATATATATCTGCTTACATATATATATATATATATATATATATATAATATATATATATACTTATAGATGTAGACATATATATCTATAGATGTATGCATATGTATGTATGTATGTTTATATATTTATATATATATATATATATATATATATCTATCTATCTATATATATATATATATATATATATATATATATATATATATATAACTAAAATTAACCGCACTCAAAAAATTGAACGAAGAGAAGAAATTTTAACTAAGAAATGAACTTCGTGACAATAAAAGCATTCAATAAAATAGTAAATAACACCAACAACTCTTGTAGAACTTTAGCGCTTTTGTCTTATTTATTATCAAGACTTCTTCAGAAAGACATGTTTCATAAGTATGAGCAACCATTTTCAGTTCCTTTATATACATTAGTTCTAGCAGGCCATTTAAATTAACAACAGTTCCTTTCCAATAGAAAAGTGAGAACAAGCAGGGTGCTGTGTGCATTTTCATTAACATTACAATTGCAGTTACATAAGGCAAATTGGTCAGACAGTAATAGCCTTGTGGTGCCGTGTGCATACTAAAAGGGATAGTGTGCAAAAAGGGATCGTGTGCAAAAAGGGATTGTGTGCAAAAAAGGGATTGTGTGCAAAAAGGGATCGTGTGCAAAAGGGACTGTGTGCAAAAAGGGATTGTGTAAAAAAAAAAAAGGTTGGGGGGACAGGAAAGATGACAGTCATGCTGTGATGATTCTAATATAAACACGTAACTTATGAGTGTTTGCCTCCAAAGGTAAGTAAAGAAGGGAACGGAGGAAGGTGGAGGAGTCAGGTAGAGAGTCCTACTATGCTTTGGCATCGCTGTGTGTGTAGAGAAATGTGTGGGTATGCCACCTGATAGGGGAGTGGGAGGAATGCGGTGTGGACTTGAGGGGGGGCTGTTAGGGGGCCACCCATGACAAGGAGCCTATGAATAACAGTGTCCCCCAGAAGACTGTCAGTGTAGATGGTACCACCCGTGGGCTGGTTTGGATGGTATCACCCCTTGAATGGCTGCGTGAAAATGTGAGACCGGGGTATAGTTGGTGGGGTCAGCGGGGGGCTAGCCTGGTGATTGGGAGCATGTGTGCAGGGGGTATGGGGAGTCAAAAGTCAGAGAGAGAGTGGGAGCATGTGTGCAGGGGGTATGGGGGAGTCAAAAGTCAGAGAGAGAGAGAGAGAGAGAGAGAGAGAGAGAGAGGAAACACATTATATTCACTTGCACAGTTGTAAATCCGTAAACACATTAAATCTACTTGCACAATTCTTCAAACCCTCTTGCACAGTTCTTCAAACCCTATCACATTTCAATCTCTATACCATTTAAGTGCACATTTAATGTTCAGTGTCTCGTTGAGACCTGGATAGACATCAGCTCTCAGTTCTATCTGCCATTTTAATTCCCGGACTTGCAGGAATGTGTCCATGTCCCCTACAAATTCTGTTATTTTTTCCAGCACTGTGAATTTGAATCCTGTGAAGTTTGGGCAAATAGTACTGTGTTTAGCCAAGGCATTCAAACTGTCCTGTTTGTGTATTGCTGCAGTGTGTTCTTTAATACGGCTACTCAGCTTCCTGTTCATTTTGCCGATATAGAAATTCCCACAGTGTTCGCAGAAAGCGCAGTAGACTACATGTTTTGTGTTGCAGTCATAGTGGTCATGTAGACCGACAGTTCTGTTGCAGTGCGGGAAGGTGACATTGTTGTTTTTTCGTATGTGTACACAGGCAACACACTTGTCAAACTGTCCTGTTTGTGTATTGCTGCAGTGTGTTCTTTAATACGGCTACTCAGCTTCCTGTTCGTTTTGCCGATATAGAAATTCCCACAGTGTTGGCAGAAAGCACAGTAGACTACATTTTTTGTGTTGCAGTCATAGTGGTCATGTAGACCGACAGTTCTGTTGCAGTGCGGGAAGGTGACATTGTTGTTTTTTCGTATGTGTACACAGGCAACACACTTACCGCAGTCAGACATCACAGGTACTGTCGATACTGCTCTGTGGGGATGGGCTTTATTCCTCTCGAACGCACCACCAAAAGAAGAGGTTTGTTTGAAACAGAAGTTTGGGGATGTCCCAAGTAACTTTGTCAGACCTTTTTCTCCTCCCAAGATGTCCCAATTGTTGGTGAGGACCCGTCTAATTCCAAATATATCGGTGGAAATTGGAAGGGAAACTTGACACCAGTCCTTTTGTTCGGTCCGTTCTGTGCCCTTGCTGTGAATCCCTTTTCCAGGATTGGTGGGTACCTGGAGTGTCTGTGCTGTATGATCTCTTGGAACAGGTTGTCCACTAGATACTCTGGGTATTTTCTTTCTAGGAACAAGTTTCTGAGGTAAAACCTTCCTTGATGAAAACCTCGTCCCTAAAATGAGTCTGGATAACCGGATGAATTGTCCTTTTACAATATTCTTTTCATGAAATGGGGATGCTGGCTGCTGAACTCTAGATAGTTATTCCGGAAAGTGGGCTTGCGGTAGATGTTGGAGTCAAACTGTCCATTTTCCGGGACTATAGTGAGGTGGATATCCAGGAATTGAGTGGTGGTTCCGATATGTCCTACCGTGAGGGTCAGGAAGTCCAGACTCTGGAAAAGGGTTTCCAGAAAATTGCTCAGAGAAAGTCTGTCCCCCTTCCAGACAAAAAAGACGTCATCACTATAACGCCTGTACATTATGGTGTTGTTGAACCCGGGTAGTGATTCAACCTTATCCATTTCCCAGGCACTGAGGACTAAGTTTGCATATGCTGGGGCCATTTTGGACCCCATGGCTACCCCTTTCTGTTGGTGGTAAATCTTCCCGTTGAATTGAAAGAAGTTATTTCTTAATACTGCTTCTGTTAACCTGCATACAGTATTAATCTTAGTCCTGCTTAGGTTGGAGTGCCTGTTCAGGTACTGTCTGGTGAGGGTCAGTCCTTTGGCGTGGGGGATGTTTGTGTAGAGTGCTTCTACATCTAGGGTGACCAGTAAATATTCCCCTCCATCCAGCCTTAGTTTGAAGATGTCATTTAGAAAAGCCCAGGAGTCCTTGATGTAGTATTTGCTGTTCTGTACAATGGGGTTAAGGATGTGGTCCACGTATTGTGAAATCTTTTCTGTTTTTGTCCTTCGGTTCGATACCACATGGCGGAAAGGTGGATTTTCAGGGTTCTTGTGAACCTTGGGGATTCCGAAAAATTTTCCAAGGCTGGGTGTCATGACCTGCATGAAGTCTTTTTCATCTTGAGAGATCTCATCCCTGAGGTACAGTTCCAACAGTAGGTTGTCAATTTGTTTAAAGTTCTGTTGTACCTGGTTGATGTTGACCTTTTTGTAGAACTGGTTATTCATGAGGGATGCTTCAAGTGTTTGGATATATCTCTCCTGCTCCATCACTACTATCCCGGATCCCTTGTCAGCCTTCATGATCCGTAGGGATTTGTCCTGACTCAGTTCCTTCCAAGCCTGTCTTTCTTCCCTGTTCAGGTTGTGCCACTTTGCTGAGGGCTTATCAGAAAGGAGTTTCCTGATATCCCTTTCGCAGGTACTCGCAAAGAGGCTCAGTGTGTTGGAGAGTGCAGGAGTGTACAGGCTCTTCATGGTAAGGGGTCTGTTGTTATCTTCCGAGCTTTCCTCATCTTCTTCCTCTTCATATTGTTGTATATCTAATTTTAGTTGTAACTTTCTCAGGTAGCACTTGAGGTCCAGGATAACATCCGCCGTGTTGGCTCTCTGCGCGGGATGAAAGAAAAGCCTTTCTTCAGTACCTTATGATGGCTTTCCGAGAAATCTCGTGTGGTGAGGTTAAAGATGTCACCTACCCTGCTGGAGACCTGAAGTCAGTGCTATCAGGTGCTGGTATCAGTGAATGGGGAGGGTGATCAGGGTGGTCCATCCCAGTAATACTAGTACTGTATCCCATTCCCGCTCCTTCTGCCCCTGTGATTGTTGTTCCCCCTCCTTCCCTCAATATTGTTGGTGTTGTGGTTCCAGTTTCGTTCATTACCCCCAGGTCTGAACCTGGTATAAGTCCTGGTTCTGGTTGTGAGTCCTGTTGAAGATAAAAAAACATTGTTGTTGCTACTTGTGCTGTTGTTGGAAGACTGGTCGTTGATTTGTGGGGTCTGATAAACCCTTTCTTGATTGATCGCACTGTCCGGTGTCCTGCGGTTTGTATTGTTGTTGTCCTCGTTGTTGTCGTGGTGGTCACGTTCACTGGTGTCTGGATCTCTGTGTCAGCTGATTCTGGAGAGGCATTTCTGGTCTTGGCTGTCCCCTAGCAGGAGTATGTACCATCATCTGGGAACTACTCCCTGCTAGTGGGCTGGATGTGATGAGGAGTCTATCCACCTCTGGTGTGTTGGGTCCATTTGTGGGTTCTTGTAATTCTGTCGTAGGCCTTAGTTCAGTTGTGGACAACGGATTGTTTGTGGGATATCTGTCTGGCCTTCTCCGTGTGTGTAAAGAGTGTGTTGGCCTGATCAGGTATGCTTTTCCTTCCTCATATTGTTTAATGTCCCTAAGCAATTTGCCTTTCTTGCGTTCAATCAGTATGGCCACATGCCTAGTAATTTTGTGCGGTACATTGTCCCACATTTCCGCAAAGTCAATAAATGTGGGATCCTGCAGGATGTGTGTTTGCAGATCATCTATTTGAGACTTGTAGGTGGCCATACTCTCAGTATTACTTTGGATGAGTGCTTTGATAGCTGCTAGCCCAGATTCATTATATATTTTGACCAGTTCTTTGTGAAGCTGAGAGTTTGGAGTAGTCCTGTTAGGAAATTTGTTACACCTGAGACCCTGTGGGACTATATCCAGTTCTAAACACCTTTCCAGATAGAAGTTGTCATGCTCCAGGTTTTTGTAGGTTTTAATCAGTCTCTCGAATCTGGTAATTAGAGATCTGGCACTCTGTGAGACCCCACTGTTTTGACTGTACTCCAGTTGTGCTGTTGTATTCTGGACCGGGCAACGGAAGGGATTAATTTCCGTCTGTATGAGTATCAGGTCAAGAGCCTGTGTGGTCCTTATTTCTGTCCCAGTTCTGTTGTTAATTGTGGCCCTGGGTCCAGAGTGGTCCGGGGGTTCAGTGCGGTCCCTGGTGATCCTTTCATTTGTAGGTGTTAAAGGTCTGCTGTTTAGGTCCTCGAAGAGATCCTGCGCCAAACTAATTCCTTCCGATAATTTTGTAAGAACTGTTGTTGGATCAATTGGTGTCCTGCTCCTGGTTGCTTCTGTCTTCAGTTGGCTACTAGAGCCTGAGTTGGGTGCTATGTTTCCTGCCATACTGTCACGCGGAGTAGAAGACTTATAACTAAAATTAACCGCACTCAAAAAAATTGAACGAAGAGAAGAAATTTTAACTAAGAAATGAACTTCATGACAATAAAAGCATTCAATAAAATAGTAAATAACACCAACAACTCTTGTAGAACTTTAGCGCTTTCATCTTATTTATTATCAAGACTTCTTCAGAAAGACATGTTTCATAAGTATGAGCAACCATTTTCAGTTCCTTTATATACATTAGTTCTAGCAGGCCATTTAAATTAACAACAGTTCCTTTCCAATAGAAAAGTGTGAACAAGCAGGGTGCTGTGTGCATTTTCATTAACATTACAATTGCAGTTACATAAGGCAAATTGGTCAGACAGTAATAGCCTTGTGGTGCCGTGTGCATACTAAAAGGGATAGTGTGCAAAAAGGATCGTGTGCAAAAAAGGGATTGTGTGCAAAAAGGGATCGTGTGCAAAAAAGGGATTGTGTGCAAAAAGGGACTGTGTGCAAAAAGGGATTGTGTGCAAAAAAAAAAAAAAGGTTGGGGGGGGGCAGGAAAGATGACAGTCATGCTGTGATGATTCTAATATAAACACGTAACTTATGAGTGTTTGCCTCCAAAGGTAAGTAAAGAAGGGAACGGAGGAAGGTGGAGGAGTCAGGTAGAGAGTCCTACTATGCTTTGGCATCGGTGTGTGTGTAGAGAAATGTGTGGGTATGCCACCTGATGGGGGAGTGGGAGGAATGGAGAGTGGACTTGAGGGGGGCTGTTAGGGGCCACCCATGACAAGGAGCCTATGAATATCAGTGTCCCCCAGAAGACTGTCAGTGCAGATGGTAGCACCCGTGGGCTGGTTTGGATGGTATCCCCTTGAATGGCTGCGTGAAAATGTGAGACCGGGGTATAGTTGGTGGGGTCAGCGGGGCTAGCCTGGTGATTGGGAGCATGTGTGTAGGGGGTATGTGTGAGTCAAAAGTCAGAGAGAGAGTGGGAGCATGTGTGCAGGGGCTATGGGGGAGTCAAAAGTCAGAGAGAGAGAGAGAGAGAGAGAGAGGAAACACATTATATTCACTTGCACAGTTGTAAATCCATAAACACATTAAATCTACTTGCACAATTCTTCAAACCCTCTTGCACAGTTCTTCAAACCCTATCACATTTCAATCTCTATACCATTTAAGTGCACATTTAATGTTCAGTGTCTCGTTGAGACCTGGATAGATATCAGCTCTCAGTTCTATCTGCCATTTTAATTCCCGGACTTGCAGGAATGTGTCCATGTCCCCTACAAATTCTGTTCTTTTTTCCAGCACTGTGAATTTGAATCCTGTGAAGTTTGGGCAAATAGTACTGTGTTTAGCCAAGGCATTCAAACTGTCCTGTTTGTGTATTGCTGCAGTGTGTTCTTTAATACGGCTACTCAGCTTCCTGTTCATTTTGCTGATATAGAAATTCCCACAGTGTTCGCAGAAAGCACAGTAGACTACATTTTTTGTGTTGCAGTCATAGTGGTCATGTAGACCAACAGTTCTGTTGCAGTGCGGGAAGGTGACATTGTTGTTTTTTCGTATGTGTACACAGGCAACACACTTGTCAAACTGTCCTGTTTGTGTATTGCTGCAGTGTGTTCTTTAATACGGCTACTCAGCTTCCTGTTCGTTTTGCCGATATAGAAATTCCCACAGTGTTGGCAGAAAGCACAGTAGACTACTTTTTTTGTGTTGCAGTCATAGTGGTCATGTAGACCGACAGTTCTGTTGCAGTGCGGGAAGGTGACATTGTTGTTTTTTCGTATGTGTACACAGGCAACACACTTGCCGCAGTCAGACATTCCAGGTTCTGTCGATACTTCGCTCTGTGGGGATGGGCTTTTATTCCTCTCGAACGCACCACCAAAAGAAGAGGTTTGTTTGAAACAGAAGTTTGGGGATGTCCCAAGTAACTTTGTCAGACCTTTTTCTCCTCCCAAGATGTCCCAATTGTTGGTGAGGACCCCTCTAATTCCAAATATATCGGTGGAAATTGGAAGGGGGAAACTTGACACCCAGTCCTTTTTGTTCGGTCCGTTCTGTGCCCTTGCTGTGAATCCCTTTTCCAGGATTGGTGGGTACCTGGAGCGTCTGTGCTGTATGATCTCTTGGAACAGGTTGTCCACTAGATACTCTGGGTATTTTCTTTCTAGGAACAAGTTTCTGAGGTAAAAACCTTCCTTGATGAAAACCTCATCCCTAAAAATGAGTCTGGATAACCGGATGAATTGTCCTTTTACAATATTCTTTTTCATGAAATGGGGATGCTGGCTGCTGAACTCTAGATAGTTATTCTGGAAAGTGGGCTTGCGGTAGATGTTGGAGTCAAACTGTCCATTTTCCGGGTCTATAGTGAGGTGGATATCCAGGAATTTAGTGGTGGTTCCGATATGTCCTACCGTGAGGGTCAGGAAGTCCAGACTCTGGAAAAGGGTTTCCAGAAAGTTGCTCAGAGAAAGTCTGTCCCCCTTCAAGACAAAAAAGACGTCATCACTATAACGCCTGTACATTATGGTGTTGTTGAACCCGGGTAGTGATTCAACCTTATCCATTTCCCAGGCACTGAGGACTAAGTTTGCATATGCTGGGGCCATTTTGGACCCCATGGCTACCCCTTTCTGTTGGTGGTAAATCTTCCCGTTGAATTGAAAGAAGTTATTTCTTAATACTGCTTCTGTTAACCTGCATACAGTATTAATCTTAGTCCCGCTTAGGTTGGAGTACCTGTTCAGGTACTGTCTGGTGAGGGTCAGTCCTTTGGCGTGGGGGATGTTTGTGTAGAGTGCTTCTACATCTACGGTGACCAGTAAATATTCCCCTCCATCCTGCCTTAGTTTGAAGATGTCATTTAGAAAAGCCCAGGAGTCCTTGATGTAGTATTTGCTGTTCTGTACAATGGGGTTAAGGATGTGGTCCACGACAGAAATCTTTTCTGTTTTGTCCTTCGGTTCGATACCACATGGCGGAAAGGTGGATTTTCAGGGTTCTTGTGAACCTTGGGGATTCCGAAAAATTTTCCAAGGCTGGGTGTCATGACCTGCATGAAGTCTTTTTCGTCTTGAGAGATCTCATCCCTGAGGTACAGTTCCAACAGTAGGTTGTCAATTTGTTTAAAGTTCTGTTGTACCTGGTTGATGTTGACCTTTTTGTAGAACTGGTTATTCATGAGGGATGCTTCAAGTGTTTGGATATATCTCTCCTGCTCCATCACTACTATCCCGGATCCCTTGTCAGCCTTCATGATCCATAGGGATTTGTCCTGACTCAGTTCCTTCCAAGCCTGTCTTTCTTCCCTGTTCAGGTTGTGCCACTTTGCTGAGGGCTTATCAGAAAGGAGTTTCCTGATATCCCTTTCGCAGGTACTCGCAAAGAGGCTCAGTGTGTTGGAGAGTGCAGGAGTGTACAGGCTCTTCATGGTAAGGGGTCTGTTGTTATCTTCCGAGCTTTCCTCATCTTCTTCCTCTTCATATTGTTGTATATCTAATTTTAGTTGTAACTTTCTCAGGTAGCACTTGAGGTCCAGGATAACATCCGCCGTGTTGGCTCTCTGCGCCGGGATGAAAGAAAAGCCTTTCTTCAGTACCTTATGATGGCTTTCCGAGAAATCTCGTGTGGTGAGGTTAAAGATGTCACCTACCCCTGCTGGAGACCTGAAGTCAGTGCTATCAGGTGCTGGTATCAGTGAATGGGGAGGGTGATCAGGGTGGTCCATCCCAGTAATACTAGTACTGTATCCCGTTCCCGCTCCTTCTGCCCCTGTGATTGTTGTTCCGCCCCCTTCCCTCAATATTGTTGGTGTTGTGGTTCCAGTTTCGTTCATTACCCCCAGGTCTGAACCTGGTATAAGTCCTGGTTCTGGTTGTGAGTCCTGCTGAAGATAAAAAAACATTGTTGTTGCTACTTGTGCTGTTGTTGGAAGACTGGTCGTTGATTTGTGGGGTCTGATAAACCCTTTCTTGATTGATCGCACTGTCCAGTGTCCTGCGGTTTGTATTGTTGTTGTCCTCGTTGTTGTCGTGGTGGTCACGTTCACTGGTGTCTGGATCTCTCTGTGTCAGCTGATTCTGGAGAGGCATTTCTGGTCTTGGCTGTCCCCTAGCAGGAGTATGTACCATCATCTGGGAACTACTCCCTGCTAGTGGGCTGGATGTGATGAGGAGTCTATCCACCTCTGGTGTGTTGGGTCCATTTGTGGGTTCTTGTAATTCTGTCGTAGGCCTTAGTTCAGTTGTGGACAACGGATTGTTTGTGGGATATCTGTCTGGCCTTCTCCGTGTGTGTAAAGAGCGTGTGGGCCTGATCAGGTATGCTTTTCCTTCCTCATATTGTTTAATGTCCCTAAGCAATTTGCCTTTCTTGCGTTCAATCAGTGCGGCCACATGCCTAGTAATTTTGTGCGGTACATTGTCCCACATTTCCGCAAAGTCAATAAATGTGGGATCCTGCAGGATGTGTGTTTGCAGATCATCTATTTGAGACTTGTAGGTGGCCATACTCTCAGTATTACTTTGGATGAGTGCTTTGATAGCTGCTAGCCCAGAGTCATTATATATTTTGACCAGTTCTTTGTGAAGCTGAGAGTTTGGAGTAGTCCCGTTAGGAAATTTGTTACACCTGAGACCCTGTGGGACTATATCCAGTTCTAAACACCTTTCCAGATAGAAGTTGTCATGCTCCAGGTTTTTGTAGGTTTTAATCAGTCTCTCGAATCTGGTAATTAGAGATCTGGCGCTCTGTGAGACCCCTCTGTTTTGACTGTACTCCAGTTGTGCTGTTGTATTCTGGACCAGGCAACGGAAGGGATTAATTTCCGTCTGCATGAGTATCAGGTCAAGAGCCTGTGTGGTCCTTATTTCTGTCCCAGTTCTGTTGTTAATTGTGGCCCTGGGTCCAGAGTGGTCCGGGGTTCAGTGCGGTCCCTGGTGATCCTTTCATTTGTAGGTGTTAAAGGTCTGCTGTTTAGGTCCTCGAAGAGATCCTGCGCCAAACGAATTCCTTCCGATAATTTTGTAAGAACTGTTGTTGGATCAATTGGTGTCCTGCTCCTGGTTGCTTCTGTCTTCAGTTGGCTACTAGAGCCTGAGTTGGGTGCTATGTTTCCTGCCATACTGTCACGCGGAGTAGAAGACTTATAACTAAAATTAACCGCACTCAAAAATTGAACGAAGAGAAGAAATTTTAACTAAGAAATGAACTTCGTGACAATAAAAGCATTCAATAAAATAGTAAATAACACCAACAACTCTTGTAGAACTTTAGCGCTTTTGTCTTATTTATTATCAAGACTTCTTCAGAAAGACATGTTTCATAAGTATGAGCAACCATTTTCAGTTCCTTTATATACATTAGTTCTAGCAGGCCATTTAAATTAACAACAGTTCCTTTCCAATAGAAAAATGTGAACAAGCAGGGTGCTGTGTGCATTTTCATTAACATTACAATTGCAGTTACATAAGGCAAATTGGTCAGACAGTAATAGCCTTGTGGTGCCGTGTGCATACTAAAAGGGATAGTGTGCAAAAAGGGATTGTGTGCAAAAAAGGGATTGTGTGCAAAAAGGGATCGTGTGCAAAAAGGGATTGTGTGCAAAAAGGGACTGTGTGCAAAAAGGGATTGTGTGAAGAAAACAAAAAGGTTGGGGGGGGGGACAGGAAAGATGACAGTCATGCTGTGATGATTCTAATATAAACACGTAACTTATGAGTGTTTGCCTCCAAAGGTAAGTAAAGAAGGGAACGGAGGAAGGTGGAGGAGTCAGGTAGAGAGTCCTACTATGCTTTGGCATTGGTGTGTGTGTAGAGAAATGTGTGGGTATGCCACCTGATGGGGGAGTGGGAGGAATGCGGTGTGGACTTGAGGGGGCTGTTAGGGGGCCACCCATGACAAGGAGCATATGAATAACAGTGTCCCCCAGAAGACTGTCAGTGCAGATGGTACCACCCGTGGGCTGGTTTGGATGGTATCACCCCTTGAATGGCTGCGTGAAAATGTGAGACCGGGGGGTATAGTTGGTGGGGTCAGCGGGGTTAGCCTGGTGATTGGGAGCGTGTGTGTGGGGGGTAGGGGGGAGTCAAAAGTCAGAGAGAGAGTGGGAGCATGTGTGCAGGGGGTATGGGGGAGTCAAAAGTCAGAGAGAGAGAGAGAGAGAGAGAGAGAGAGAGAGAGAGAGGAAACACATTATATTCACTTGCACAGTTGTAAATCCGTAAACACATTAAATCTACTTGCACAATTCTTCAAACCCTCTTGCACAGTTCTTCAAACCCTATCACATTTCAATCTCTATACCATTTAAGTGCACATTTAATGTTCGGTGTCTCGTTGAGACCTGGATAGACATCAGCTCTCAGTTCTATCTGCCATTTTAATTCCCGGACTTGCAGGAATGTGTCCATGTCCCCTACAAATTCTATTATTTTTTCCAGCACTGTGAATTTGAATCCTGTGAAGTTTGGGCAAATAGTACTGTGTTTAGCCAAGGCATTCAAACTGTCCTGTTTGTGTATTGCTGCAGTGTGTTCTTTATTATGGCTACTCAGCTTCCTGTTCGTTTTGCCGATATAGAAATTCCCACAGTGTTCGCAGAAAGCACAGTAGACTATATTTTTTGTGTTGCAGTCATAGTGGTCATGTAGACCGACAGTTCTGTTGCAGTGCGGGAAGGTGACATTGTTGTTTTTTCGTATGTGTACACAGGCAACACACTTGTCAAACTGTCCTGTTTGTGTATTGCTGCAGTGTGTTCTTTAATACGGCTACTCAGCTTCCTGTTCGTTTTGCCAATATAGAAATTCCCACAGTGTTGGCAGAAAGCACAGTAGACTACTTTTTTTGTGTTGCAGTCATAGTGGTCATGTAGACCGACAGTTCTGTTGCAGTGCGGGAAGGTGACATTGTTGTTTTTTCGTATGTGTACACAGGCAACACACTTGCCGCAGTCAGACATTCCAGGTTCTGTCGATACTTCGCTCTGTGGGGATGGGCTTTTATTCCTCTCGAACGCACCACCAAAAGAAGAGGTTTGTTTGAAACAGAAGTTTGGGGATGTCCCAAGTAACTTTATCAGACCTTTTTCTCCTCCCAAGATGTCCCAATTGTTGGTGAGGACCCCTCTAATTCCAAATATATCGGTGGAAATTGGAAGGGGGAAACTTGACACCCAGTCCTTTTTGTTCGGTCCGTTCTGTGCCCTTGCTGTGAATCCCTTTTCCAGGATTGGTGGGTACCTGGAGTGTCTGTGCTGTATGATCTCTTGGAACAGGTTGTCCACTAGATACTCTGGGTATTTTCTTTCTAGGAACAAGTTTCTGAGGTAAAACCTTCCTTGATGAAAACCTCATCCCTAAAAATGAGTCTGGATAACCGGATGAATTGTCCTTTTACAATATTCTTTTTCATGAAATGGGGATGCTGGCTGCTGAACTCTAGATAGTTATTCCGGAAAGTGGGCTTGCGGTAGATGTTGGAGTCAAACTGTCCATTTTCCGGGTCTATAGTGAGGTGGATATCCAGGAATTGAGTGGTGGTTCCGATATGTCCTACCGTGAGGGTCAGGAAGTCCAGACTCTGGAAAAGGGTTTCCAGAAAGTTGCTCAGAGAAAGTCTGTCCCCCTTCCAGACAAAAAAGACGTCATCACTATAACGCCTGTACATTATGGTGTTGTTGAACCCAGGTAGTGATTCAACCTTATCCATTTCCCAGGCACTGAGGACAAAGTTTGCATATGCTGGGGCCATTTTGGACCCCATGGCTACCCCTTTCTGTTGGTGGTAAATCTTCCTGTTGAATTGAAAGAAGTTATTTCTTAATACTGCTTCTGTTAACCTGCATACAGTATTAATCTTAGTCCCGCTTAGGTTGGAGTACCTGTTCAGGTACTGTCTGGTGAGGGTCAGTCCTTTGGCGTGGGGGATGTTTGTGTAGAGTGCTTCTACATCTAGGGTGACCAGTAAATATTCCCCTCCATCCAGCCTTAGTTTGAAGATGTCATTTAGAAAAGCCCAGGAGTCCTTGATGTAGTATTTGCTGTTCTGTACAATGGGGTTAAGGATGTGGTCCACGTATTGTGAAATCTTTTCTGTTTTTGTCCTTCGGTTTGATACCACATGGCGGAAAGGTGGATTTTCAGGGTTCTTGTGAACCTTGGGGATTCCGAAAAATTTTCCAAGGCTGGGTGTCATGACCTGCATGAAGTCTTTTTCGTCTTGAGAGATCTCATCCCTGAGGTACAGTTCCAACAGTAGGTTGTCAATTTGTTTAAAGTTCTGTTGTACCTGGTTGATGTTGACCTTTTTGTAGAACTGGTTATTCATGAGGGATGCTTCAAGTGTTTGGATATGTCTCTCTTGCTCCATCACTACTATCCCGGATCCCTTGTCAGCCTTCATGATCCGTAGGGATTTGTCCTGACTCAGTTCCTTCCAAGCCTGTCTTTCTTCCCTGTTCAGGTTGTGCCACTTTGCTGAGAGCTTATCAGAAAGGAGTTTCCTGATATCCCTTTCGCAGGTACTCGCAAAGAGGCTCAGTGTGTTGGAGAGTGCAGGAGTGTACAGGCTCTTCATGGTAAGGGGTCTGTTGTTATCTTCTGAGCTTTCCTCATCTTCTTCCTCTTCATATTGTTGTATATCTAATTTTAGTTGTAACTTTCTCAGGTAGCACTTGAGGTCCAGGATAACATCCGCCGTGTTGGCTCTCTGCGCCGGGATGAAAGAAAAGCCTTTCTTCAGTACCTTATGATGGCTTTCCGAGAAATCTTGTGTGGTGAGGTTAAAGATGTCACCTACCCCTGCTGGAGACCTGAAGTCAGTGCTATCAGGTGCTGGTATCAGTGAATGGGGAGGGTGATCAGGGTGGTCCATCCCAGTAATACTAGTACTGTATCCCGTTCCGCTCCTTCTGCCCCTGTGATTGTTGTTCCCCCTCCTTCCCTCAATATTGTTGGTGTTGTGGTTCCAGTTTCGTTCATTACCCCCAGGTCTGAACCTGGTATAAGTCCTGGTTCTGGTTGTGAGTCCTGCTGAAGATAAAAAAACATTGTTGTTGCTACTTGTGCTGTTGTTGGAAGACTGGTCGTTGATTTGTGGGGTCTGATAAACCCTTTCTTGATTGATCGCACTGTCCGGTGTCCTGCGGTTTGTATTGTTGTTGTCCTCGTTGTTGTCGTGGTGGTCACGTTCACTGGTGTCTGGATCTCTCTGTGTCAGCTGATTCTGGAGAGGCATTTCTGGTCTTGGCTGTCCCCTAGCAGGAGTATGTACCATCATCTGGGAACTACTCCCTGCTAGTGGGCTGGATGTGATGAGGAGTCTATCCACCTCTGGTGTGTTGGGTCCATTTGTGGGTTCTTGTAATTCTGTCGTAGGCCTTAGTTCAGTTGTGGACAACGGATTGTTTGTGGGATATCTGTCTGGCCTTCTCCGTGTGTGTAAAGAGCGTGTGGGCCTGATCAGGTATGCTTTTCCTTCCTCATATTGTTTAATGTCCCTAAGCAATTTGCCTTTCTTGCGTTCAATCAGTCCGGCCACATGCCTAGTAATTTTGTGCGGTACATTGTCCCACATTTCCGCAAAGTCAATAAATGTGGGATCCTGCAGGATGTGTGTTTGCAGATCATCTATTTGAGACTTGTAGGTGGCCATACTCTCAGTATTACTTTGGATGAGTGCTTTGATAGCTGCTAGCCCAGAGTCATTATATATTTTGACCAGTTCTTTGTGAAGCTGAGAGTTTGGAGTAGTCCTGTTAGGAAATTTGTTACACCTGAGACCCTGTGGGACTATATCCAGTTCTAAACACCTTTCCAGATAGAAGTTGTCATGCTCCAGGTTTTTGTAGGTTTTAATCAGTCTCTCGAATCTGGTAATTAGAGATCTGGCGCTCTGTGAGACCCCTCTGTTTTGACTGTACTCCAGTTGTGCTGTTGTATTCTGGACCGGGCAACGGAAGGGATTAATTTCCGTCTGCATGAGTATCAGGTCAAGAGCCTGTGTGGTCCTTATTTCTGTCCCAGTTCTGTTGTTAATTGTGGCCCTGGGTCCAGAGTGGTCCGGGGGTTCAGTGCGGTCCCTGGTGATCCTTTCATTTGTAGGTGTTAAAGGTCTGCTGTTTAGGTCCTCGAAGAGATCCTGCGCCAAACGAATTCCTTCCGATAATTTTGTAAGAACTGTTGTTGGATCAATTGGTGTCCTGCTCCTGGTTGCTTCTGTCTTCAGTTGGCTACTAGAGCCTGAGTTAGGTGCTATGTTTCCTGCCATACTGTCACGCGGAGTAGAAGACTTATAACTAAAATTAACCGCACTCAAAAAATTGAACGAAGAGAAGAAATTTTAACTAAGAAATGAACTTCGTGACAATAAAAGCATTCAATAAAATAGTAAATAACACCAACAACTCTTGTAGAACTTTAGCGCTTTTGTCTTATTTATTATCAAGACTTCTTCAGAAAGACATGTTTCATAAGTATGAGCAACCATTTTCACTTCCTTTATATACATTAGTTCTAGCAGGCCATTTAAATTAACAACAGTTCCTTTCCAATAGAAAAGTGTGAACAAGCAGGGTGCTGTGTGCATTTTCATTAACATTACAATTGCAGTTAAATAAGGCAAATTGGTCAGACAGTAATAGCCTTGTGGTGCCGTGTGCATACTAAAAGGGATAGTGTGCAAAAAGGGATCGTGTGCAAAAAGGGATCGTGTGCAAAAAGGGATCGTGTGCAAAAAAGGGATTGTGTGCAAAAAGGGACTGTGTGCAAAAGGGATTGTGTGCAAAAAAAAAAAAAAAAACCCAAAAAGGTTGGGGGGGGGACAGGAAAGATGACAGTCATGCTGTGATGATTCTAATATAAACACGTAACTTATGAGTGTTTGCCTCCAAAGGTAAGTAAAGAAGGGAACGGAGGAAGGTGGAGGAGTCAGGTAGAGAGTCCTACTATGCTTTGGCATCGGTGTGTGTTTAGACAAATGTGTGGGTATGCCACCTGATGGGGGAGTGGGAGGAATGCGGTGTGGACTTGAGGGGGGGCTGTTAGGGGGCCGCCCATGACAAGGAGCCTATGAATAACAGTGTCCCCCAGAAGACTGTCAGTGCAGATGGTACCGCCCGTGGGCTGGTTTGGATGGTATCACCCCTTGAATGGCTGCGTGAAAATGTGAGACCGGGGGGTATAGTTGGTGGGGTCAGCGGGGGCTAGCCTGGTAATTGGGAGCATGTGTGTAGGGGGTATGGGGGAGTCAAAAGTCAGAGAGAGAGTGGGAGCATGTGTGCAGGGGGTATGGGGGGTCAAAAGTCAGAGAGAGAGAGAGAGAGAGAGAGAGAGAGAGAGGAAACACATTATATTCACTTGCACAGTTGTAAATCCATAAACACATTAAATCTACTTGCACAATTCTTCAAACCCTCTTGCACAGTTCTTCAAACCCTATCACATTTCAATCTCTATACCATTTAAGTGCACATTTAATGTTCAGTGTCTCGTTGAGACCTGGATAGATATCAGCTCTCAGTTCTATCTGCCATTTTAATTCCCGGACTTGCAGGAATGTGTCCATGTCCCCTACAAATTCTGTTCTTTTTTCCAGCACTGTGAATTTGAATCCTGTGAAGTTTGGGCAAATAGTACTGTGTTTAGCCAAGGCATTCAAACTGTCCTGTTTGTGTATTGCTGCAGTGTGTTCTTTAATACGGCTACTCAGCTTCCTGTTCATTTTGCTGATATAGAAATTCCCACAGTGTTCGCAGAAAGCACAGTAGACTACATTTTTTGTGTTGCAGTCATAGTGGTCATGTAGACCAACAGTTCTGTTGCAGTGCGGGAAGGTGACATTGTTGTTTTTTCGTATGTGTACACAGGCAACACACTTGCCGCAGTCAGACATTCCAGGTTCTGTCGATACTTCGATCTGTGGGGAAGGGCTTTTATTCCTCTCAAACGTACCACCAAAATAAGAGGTTTGTTTGAAACAGAAGTTTGGGGATGTCCCAAGTAACTTTGTCAGACCTTTTTCTCCTCCCAAGATGTCCCAATTGTTGGTGAGGACCCCTCTAATTCCAAACATATCGGTGGAAATTGGAAGGGGGAAACTTGACACCCAGTCCTTTTTGTTCGGTCCGTTCTGTGCCCTTGCTGTGAATCCCTTTTCCAGGATTGGTGGGTACCTGGAGTGTCTGTGCTGTATGATCTCTTGGAACAGGTTGTCCACTAGATACTCTGGGTATTTTTTTTCTAGGAACAAGTTTCTGAGGTAAAAACCTTCCTTGATGAAAAATCGTCCCTAAAAATGAGTCTGGATAACCGGATGAATTGTCCTTTTACAATATTCTTTTTCATGAAATGGGGATGCTGGCTGCTGAACTCTAGATAGTTATTCCAGAAAGTGGGCTTGCGGTAGATGTTGGAGTCAAACTGTCCATTTTCCGGGTCTATAGTGAGGTGGATATCCAGGAATTGAGTGGTGGTTCCGATATGTCCTACCGTGAGGGTCAGGAAGTCCAGACTCTGGAAAAGGGTTTCCAGAAAATTGCTCAGAGAAAGTCTGTCCCCCTTCCAGACAAAAAAGACATCATCAATATAACGCCTGTACATTATGGTGTTGTTGAACCCGGGTAGTGATTCAACCTTATCCATTTCCCAGGCACTGAGGACTAAGTTTGCATATGCTGGGGCCATTTTGGACCCCATTGCTACCCCTTTCTGTTGGTGGTAAATCTTCCCGTTGAATTGAAAGAAGTTATTTCTTAATACTGCTTCTGTTAACCTGCATACAGTATTAATCTTAGTCCCGCTTAGGTTGGAGTGCCTGTTCAGGTACTGTCTGGTGAGGGTCAGTCCTTTGGCGTGGGGGATGTTTGTGTAGAGTGCTTCTACATCTAGGGTGACCAGCAAATATTCCTCTCCATCCAGCCTTAGTTTGAAGATGTCATTTAGAAAAGCCCAGGAGTCCTTGATGTAGTATTTGCTGTTCTACATCATCAACATAAACCCGGTATGTATATATGTTATTTAGTAGGTTATGCAACTAAAATATTGGTCAGAATGTGATTTGACATAGAAAATGTAATGTGCTGCAGTGGAACTCAAACCGGGAGTGCCTGCTCGTAAATGAATGCTCTGCCCGCTACACTATTGCTATACTGCTTCATTTGCATATATCTTCCTTGTTATCCTCTTCAGCCATTTAAGCTGCATTAACCATAGCTAAGCTAATCGGATTCATAAAAAAAAATGGTATGTTTATTTTCTTTGTATTTACTATTGCTGTTGTACATGTGGGGGATGTTGCTGGGGGTATGCGGACTCCTATGAGTGGTCTCACTCATACTTTTGGCCTTTCTGCTGTTCTTCATTGTGGGGGCGTGTATATTCTGACAGCTCTGCTCTCAGACACGCCCCCTGCGCTCTTACATGCTCCGTGTAGGATTTCGAGCTCAGGCAGCGTGCCTTCATTAATATGCATGGTGCACTGCCGTCCTGCTCCTAAACGGCCACTTCCATGCAGGACTAAGCTAGTCCTGCACAGAAGATTAGTAAATCTGGGGGATAATCATGTTAGGATTACAGACCCTCTCATAATCCTTTATATCATAACTATTCTTAACTGCTGTAATAATAGCTACTTTTCCAAATGTGCCGGGTAAAATCTAATAAGTTTCTTTGACTAGGTAGCCAGAGAAGCTGACCATAAAGAAACAGAAGAAATGGCTGACTTGGATTTTTGGAATGATTTGACACTGTGGTACAGAAAAAGTTAGTGAACACATTAGATAGACATCTAGTGAGTGCTTGAATGGTAGCCAGAGTAAAACATTGAAAAGAGGAAACTAATCTTAAATGGAATCCAAATTCAACCAATAAAACATGAAATAATTATAATAGACCTCCTTCATAGCACAACTAAATGTAAATGAAATTACTAAAACAAAATGTTTATCTGTAATATACCACATTTAGATACATTTGAATGTGTTTATCAATTGCATTACAAAAGTTCTGTAATGAAAACTATGCTTTTTGGTGATAACACAAAGAGTTACAACAAGAATATAAACACGTCAGGATGAAAAGGAACTTGATAAAACAAGAAGAATTGCCAGATCTGTTTTAGCATAAGTTCAATGTTACAAAAATGAAAAATAATACAGCTATGAAGCAAAAACTAGAGACAGAAGTAAACAGATAAGAGGAGAAACTATAGCGCTATCTTTACTAGTAGCCAGCCATTTAAAAAAGTAGCAAAAATGATATCAGAATGATGCTGGAGTCCACAGGAATGAACATCACTGGTAGAAAAGCTGCTATCTTCGTAGATTGTAAGGCACTGCCATAATTAACCTGTGTTTCTCTCTCATCTTTGTGGCTAAATGGCACAGTGGTAATTCAGAAAATAAATAGAACAGGTCAACAAAAGTGAAGTAAGGTGTGCACTATCAGCCAGGGATTAGATACATAGATAGATAGATAGATAGATAGATAGATAGATAGATAGATAGATAGATAGATAGATAGATAGATAGAAGGAGAAAGTGAAACTATGAATGCTTGATATGTATATCAGTTACAAAGCATGCGATGCTGACTGTATTGGGGAGATGGTAGGTATGATATAAATGTTTATGTAATTTAAGTGGATTCACAGACCACCCAAAAGGATGCCAACAGTAAGAAGACATCATTTATTGATAAAAAGGTACATGCTTGGGGACAATGTGTTATAGATTATTGATAGTCTTCTAGAAGATAAAATAATGTCAAAGACAGTGACTGAATTCAAGTAGGATCTTAGGATCATAGGAGGTTAGGCTAATGACTCTAGAGCTATTTAAGCCTAACCATTCATACCACAATTCTCCCAATTTCAATGCCCATGGGCTAGAATGGCTTTGATATATGCCTGTGCCTTAGGGCATCTACAAACTGCCCCTATCCACAAGGGCCACAGGTGATAAGCCTGGAATGAATTTGCAGTTTCCCAGCCATTGGCCCAAATTGCATTTGAATAGGCTTAGGGAAGTGCTCTGTTTCACATGAATGGGTAGTCTGTTCCAGAGAAGTGGCAATCTGTGGGATACATACCTGCCCTTTCAACATGTTTTGTTAATATCACAAACAAGGTTTAAATCCTTCTAAATGATTAGCAGATCCATTAGGTCTGGATCTGAGAATGCCTTGTAAGTTAGGCATAGATTGAAACTGAGTATAGTGACAGGGTGTTGATGTGGTCTACATATGATATATTATTTATCCCCTCTATTCTTTTAGTGAGAAACCTCTGTGGCTGCTCCAGCTGTTGCAAATGCCTGGTCAGGTACATGCTAAAGGGTGAACTGTACTCGATTATTGGTCTAATGAGGGCTGAGTATATTGGGACTATGATCTCCTTAGATCTGGATGCTATGCAGTTACTTATAAGTTGCGCCACATACAAAGATTTCTTCACTACTATGGACACATTGTGATAAAAATTCACGTTGCTGTCAATTTGAGTTCACAAGTCCCTTACCACTGGGTCTACTCTTATGGGAGTGTTATCAATGTTGTACTTTGCAGGGATGGTCATCTTGTCAAAGTGTATAATTATGCATTTTGTTTGCACTGAGTTTTAATCATGGTTCTGGCACCAGTTATTTGTCTGTGTCAGACTCTCCTGGAGGATATCTACATCTTTAGGGAATTCAGTGATTGCACCCAACTTGTAATCATTAGCAGATTTGGTCAGCTAAAAGCCCTCTACATTTGCCTTGACTTCAGATAAGTATATTCCAAACAGGCGAAGACCCAGCACTGAGCCCTGTGGGATACCACTCATAAAAGGCTTCTTGGTGGAGGTGTATTCCCTCATCTTAACTTCATGTGTCCTATCTGTGAGCCATTTGTCTATCCATTGAGTAACATAGGAATTTCACTTAAATTTGTGAGTTTGTATATAATACCCAAGTGAGATATTGTGTCAAATGCCTTTGCCAGGTCGAGGTAGGCAGTATGCACCATTTTGTCCTCATCCATGGTGTGATTCCCCTGCACTGGCCCAGTAATCAAGGAGCCTCAATCCTCACCAATGGCAACAGTGAGAGATGTACACAATGGGAGGATGATAAGTACACACACAGTAAAGTACAATTTCCCTTAAGAGCACACAGAGATCACAGTCAGTCTGGGGGCTGGTTCCCCTTTTTCTCCAGATCCCCAATAAAACTCCCCACTGGCACAGCTATAGGGTTAAGATATCAGTAGACACACACACACACACACACACACACACACACACACACACACACACACACACACACACACACACACACACACACACACACACACACACTTTGAGATTTGATTTATATACAAACACACAGAAACTCTGGGGAAGGCTGGCATAGGTTTACTAGCTATACCCCCTTCTGCCCAGACTATAAGGTGGTTATCACTGCCACCAACCCCTCTTTATCAGCTGCTAGAAGGCCCTTACAAAGGGTGGCCAATCCTACTGTGTAATGTTACTATTATCCAAATGGAAGTGTTGACCAAGACTTGAAAGGCTACTTAGGAGTGGCCTGCATAGTGTCACCAAATACATATGCAAGTACTCTAAGAGCTTAAATATGTCTCACTAATATCAGCCACAAAGATTGGTTTAAATATATTTAATAATAAATAATAAAAGAACAAAACAATACTAAAAAAGCAAACACAGTTACTTCAAAGTTCAAAACCACAAGGCATATTTTAAAACAACAGGACAGTCTCAAATAAATATAGAAAATGTCTAAACTAATCTTTACTATATTCCTATTTATTTCTAAGAGATATACTATGCCCTAAGTCTTACTTATAGACAACATGCAGGCAGAAGTGCTGAGTGGATGTTTCTAAGTCCAAGGCAAGATACAAAAGGCATAGTCTCTCTCTGAGAGAGTTCTTAAATTAATAATAAGCATTACTGCTAGGTTAGCTTGGATGACATCACTCTTTGTCACCTGACTTCAGTTCCCAGGCTAAACAGATACTAACAGAATTTTAAAATCTCTGTTTGAGAAGGACATATCTCTCAGAAGTTTGCATAACTTGGAAGTCGTAAAACAATAAAACGCTTTTACATTTGAAACCTAGTAATTATTTCTATTTCAAGACAATACAAAACTTCTAGCTCTAGACATTGTGTTTGCTATTGAACTGAAACTGAGAGATAACACAATCGTAAAACACTTTAATTTCAATTTATTTTCTTGAAGTTTTGCAAGTTAACTCTGTATGTTCTAGCTTCTACTATTAAAACATACATTTGTACAGGTACATAGTTTATATACATTTCTGTACTTTTTCAGTAGGGTACACTGTGGACACATCCTTGAAGCTCAGTACTGTACAAACCCTGTTCAACACGCACTTCTGCACCAGTAGTTTAATATACACTTAACATATAGTTCTCTTACATTTGTAAGACAAGCATATGAATCATATTAATATTCACAAATGACAGAATTATTTACAAAATTCCAGCTAGTTAGGCTTGCAGTGTCACAATCCCCCCCCCAAAAAAAACTCAAGCTAGTTTTTCAAATGACCCTTGAGAAATGTTGCTTGAGAGGGTTGAGCCTATTTGGGAATACCTTACCCCATTCCCTGTCTTGAGACCCCATCTGTGTTGGCATTGCTAACCCCACTGCAGTGCTGTACTGTCATATCATATGATTGCAAACCTCGGCTCCACCTTAGTGACTTGGCATTTTGCTGGCTGGTTCAATGTAGCCATGTTAAGGGATTGTGGTCTGTAACTACAGTGAATTTCCTTCCATACAGATAAGGCTGACGTTTCTGCAGTGCCCACACTATGGGTAGACATTCCTTTTCTACAGCTGCATAGCATTCCTCCCTGGGTAGCCGGCCACAACTGAGATAAATGACTGGGTGCACTTTTCCCTCTGAGGAAACACAGCTAAGTACAGCCCCCCACCCCATGGTTTGAAGCATCCCCCTTCACAGCAAATTCTTTTATTGTAATCTGGACTGGCTAACACAGGGGGTCCTCCCAAAGATCCTTTAAGCTTCTGGAATGCCTGCTCACATGCTGGGGTCCACAGTACCTTATCTGGCCCATTTTTCCTTGTCAGGTCTGTGATGGGAGCAGCTATGGTACTATAGCTGGGGATGAACTTTCTATAGTACCCTGCTGTCCCTAAGAATGCCCTCACCTGCTTTTTGGTAATGGGCAGGCCATGCCTGAATGGCTTCCACTTTGGCAAGTTCTGGCCTAATCTTACCACTCCCCAGTCTATGTTCCAGGTAGGAGACCTCTGCCATACCCACCTGACATTTGCTGGGCTTAATGGTCAACCCTGCTCTCTGTAGTCTGCCCAGCATCTCCCTGACATGCTAAAGGTGCTCTTGCCAGGAATGGCTGTAGATGGCAATATTATTTAGGTAAGCAAGGGCAAAATCTCCTGCTCCTGCTAGGATATGATCTACTAGCC
The DNA here is from genome assembly GCF_019279795.1 of Protopterus annectens. NCBI lineage: Eukaryota > Metazoa > Chordata > Ceratodontiformes > Protopteridae > Protopterus > Protopterus annectens. The sequence goes on along the minus strand of NC_056741.1, from coordinate 443,650,898 downwards.
TCTGGAAAGTCACTGGGGCATCTTTCATCCCAAAGGGCATCTTCATGAACTCATACAAGTCATGAGACAAGACAAGACAAGAATGGGAGTCAAGGGCACCTGCAAGTAACCCTTGGTAAGATCAATAGTGGTAAGATACTTAGCCCCACCCAGCTCCTCTAGGACTTCATCTGTCTTAGGCATTGGGAAGCATCTGACTCTGTGTGACTATTTAATTTCCTGTAGTCCACACAGATCCTGGTGCTGCCATCCTTATTTGGTACCAGCACCACTGGGGAGGCCCAGAGACTGCTGGACTCATGAATTACCCCTAGTTGCAACATTCCTGTACCTCCTCCTTCAGAGACTTTTTGACTCTCTCAGGCACCCTATAAAGGGCCTGCTTAATAGGCCATTGGGGTCCTGTATCCACATGGTGCTGCACCAGGTGGGTGCACCCTGGATTCCCAGTGAACATCTCCCCAGACTCTTGTAACACTGCTCGGATTTCTTGAACCTGGGTAGGAGATAGCTGCTGGGACATTGCTACACCTTCCACTGAGGTGTCAGTTCAAGCCTCACTGAGGAGATCAGTCACCAGATCACCCTCAGACTCCTCCTGCCATCTACTGCAAATACTCAGCACAGGGGCTTCCCTATCAAGATAAGGTTTCATCATGTTATCCTGTTACAGTTTGTGCCCCCGCCTCCTGCCTAGCAGTTCTACCATGTAGTTAACATCGCTGACCTTTCTTACTACCTTGCAGGAACCCTCCCAGGCTGCCTGCAGCTTATTGTGTCTGACAGGAATGAGAACCATTACCTGTTGCCCTACAGCATACTTTCTAGCTCGAGCATTCCTGTCATACCAGACCTTTTTCTGCTGTTGGGTTTCTGCCAGCTTCCCCTGGGCTAAGCCCATGAGTTCCCTGAGCCTTTTCCTGAGGTTTAGGACATATGCCACAATAGACTCCTTGTGGGATTCACACTCTCCCTCCCACTCATCTCAAATCAAATCTAGAGGTCCCCTCACCCTATGCCCATACAAAAACTTAAACTGTGAAAACCTGTGGATTCCTGGGGCACCTCTCTGTAAGCAAACAACAGGTGGAGTAAATATTTGTTCCAGTCCCTCTTAAACTGGTCTGCAAATGCCCATAGCATGGACTTGAGTGTAGAGTTTAACCTCTCAACAAGACCATTAGTCTGGGGATGGTAGGGGGTGGTCTTTAGGTACTTCAGCCCACAGTACTTCCACAGACAAGCAAGCAGGTCTGACATGAAATTGGCACCTCTCTCAGTCAGTATTTATTGTGGGAAACCAACCCTCTTGAAAATCTCTAACAAAGCATTTGCCAACTTTTCTGAATCAATGGAGGACAGAGACACTGCATCAGGGTATCTGGTAGCATATTTTACTACCACTAGGATATACTTATTCCCTGTGGAACTTGGGGTACTCAGAGGCCCCACAATATCCATAACTACCCTCTGAAATGGCTTCACAATAACAGGCAAAGGCATCAAAGGAGTTTTCACCTTGTCTCCCGCCTTGCCTACCTTTTGGCACTGCTCACAGGTCCTGCAGTACCCTCTTACATCTCTGAAAATCCACGGCCAATAGACATTCTGCATAATATGTCTCTTCATACATTTTATGCCCATATGACCTGCAAAGGGAATATCATCGGCTATGGCTAGAAGTGCCAGACAGTAGGCTCTGGGCACTACCAACTGCTGTATTCTCTCACCCTCTAGCCCTCCCTCAGGGGTCCACTCTCTATACAGTAACCCTTTGTCCCAGTATACAGATTCTCCCTTCCTTTGAGAATCAGGTGCCTCACTAGCTATCTCCCTCAGGCCTTGTAATGTGGGGTCTGAGAGCTGAGCTTGTCTCAAGTCTCTCTTAGTAACCCTTCCCAGCTCCCCTTCCTCAGGAAGTCTGGTATCTTCTGACAGCAGTGCCTCACTGTCAGTATGGGTACTACTACTCACCTCTGCCCTTGCAGTCACTCTGTAAAGGGAACATCAGTACCCACAAGCAGCTGTGCCTCAACTTCAGTTTCACTGCTACAGGGTAGCTTCCTCCCTGAAGTAACCACCTCACCACTCCTGGCTGCAAGTGTGCAGTCTGTCTGGGTCTTCCCCAGGCTACCAGACCCACATGCACATCTCCAAGCCTGACTACATGTAATTGCATGCACACTTGGTACTGCATTATCATAATCATTCCCTATCAGGATATCTGCAGGGATATCCTCAAACACACCTACTTGCTGGCTTCCTTTTCCACCCTCCCAGTCAAGGTGAACCCTAGCAAAAGGTATTTGGAATGGGGTCCCTCCTAAAGCTCTGACTGGAGTAGACTTCCCAAGCAAGTAATGCTCCTCTGTAACCATTGCAGGTGTCAGAATGGTTAGGTCAGAGGCTGTATTTTCTCTTAGCAATGGCCTCTTTCCCATTCACTAAGATAGGACATAACTTCTTGTGGTAGTTTGGTACCCTTGTTGTCTTGAAGCAACCTACTTTTTGCATTTTGTCATTACCACTTATTGGCTCTCGCACCTTTTGTTCCAACCATGCCTCCGTGGACATCTATATGCTACATGGCCCCACTGATTGCAGTTAAAACATTTAACCCTTGGTCCTGGACATGTATCTGAACTAGTGACTTCCCTTGCTACTGGCGGACTCTGTTGGGGCAGTCTGGGCTGCCCACCATGGGTTCCCTTAGACCCATGAGCAGCAGTGGGTGTCCCTTTCCTGTGCAGTGATGCCCTGCTTGCTAGGTATGTCTCCCGTCTTCCCCAACTCAGCTGCAGTATTGCATTGTCTATCAGCTAACCAGATTCTCATGTCATCAGGCAAAGTGTTCCCTCACCAAAAGGTCTGCCAGCCCTTCAAAAGTGGTGACCAGACATCCACTCACACACCAATGAAAATAAGTGCTTAGTTCAGCAATATATTCACATACACTTTCATCTGCCTTGCATCTATGCTCACAAAACTTTTTCCTATAAGATTCTGGTGTTAACTTAAAACATTCTAGCAAACATTTTTTTACAATATTATAATTTAAACAATCAGTATCAGACAGTTTAGAAATAACAGTTCCAGCTTTACCATGGAGTAAGGGTGTGAGGAACCATACCCAGAGACCTTGCTCTGTGCAGTATATGGAACTCTAGGATTATGCTGCAAAGTTAGGAGAAAGGCTACCTTGCTAAGCACTTTTATGATGTAAAACTTTAACTGTTTTTCAGAGTTGTTAAGCTCTTGACTCACATTGGAGTATAAACAGCAGCTAGTACGAAAGAGCAAGAAGAATTTAACCAGTTTTAAAAGCTATAAAACACTTCAGGCACAGCTCTTCTTTTATGTGGAATGACACAAAGTGTATTACAGCTTTTAAACTGCTTATAATATCAAAGATACACATAATTACTGGTCACTGTTGGTGAGGCATCCCTAACAGTGCTGCAGTTTTTCAAAGCTGCAAGGCACTGTAGAGTCCTACAGTTTCTTTTCTTTCTTTCTTCCCTTTTTTTCTATTTACTATAAAATCATAACTGGTGGCACCAAATGAGTTAAGAGTTTTCAAAGTTGTGAAACATATATCTCTCCTACCCTTTTTTTCTGACTGTCTCTCTCCACCTTTGTTTTTTTCTGTTTCTCTCTCTCTCTCTCTCTCTCTGACTGTAAGTAGTAACACAGGGAGGGAGCAGATAAATTATAAATAACAATATGTAGATAAAATGAAAGACAACAGAAAATGTAAAACTGTAAATTCCACATTACCGTATTTACATAAAAAAGAAAGAAAGAGGACATAAAAAGACCACTTACCCATGATATGCTCTCTGAATATGCAATTAAGTCTTATGCAGTTTGTTTATTTGCTATAAAACATAGGATTATAATCAGGTCTTGGATCATAACCAAGTTGTTATCTGTTTGAGAAATGGATGTCAAGAAATTCTGCACAAGAGCTGAGACTTTTTTGTTCTGTAAATTTAATACAATCTGTACAAATTTTAAGGCTTTTAATTACACAATTGTGCTGTGTTACTAACGACATCTGTCCTTTTTTAATTAAACAGAACAGTGTTAGAGCTACTACTTTGTTACTATAAAGTACAATGTAAAATGTCGCAGCTTCATCCAGGGCCTCCTCCCAAACTGGCTCATGAAATAGGGGTTGCCACCTCTCAATAGTTCTTTGATGCTGACAGTATCTGTCCTGTCTTTTGTAACAGTTAAGTGTCAAATGTTGTTTTCTATAGACATTTTAAAATGCTGTATCTTCCTTTTTTATCAAAACAGTCTGTGAAGTAAACTACTGCTTCACTTGGAAAAGCGTGTTTCTCTATATGTTGTGTATTAATACCACCTGTGAAAACCACTGCTGTTTTTTTTTCTGTCTGTCGAGAAAAACATAATATCATTGAACTTGCCTGGAATCTCTGTTACACAAAACAACACCACTATCGCTGTCTACTGCCCAAAGAGAATAAGTTAGATAAATATTATATCACAGCTTTATATTAGCAGAATAAGCCCAGTACAGCCTCTATATCTTGCTTTAGGACTTAATTGCAAATAATGTGTCCCTCCTATTTCCATTCTTTTTTTGTATTTAACTCAAATGTTGGATTCTGCAGACTGTGTAAAATTATGCATGTTTTTTTTTTTCAAGCATGGTATGGTGCAGAGTAAGAAACCTATGCTACTGACTATGTGAGATCCATTTTTTCCAACAGTTATAAAATGCAGAGCACAATATTACAGCTCCAGTGGGAAGAGTTCTACAATGGCAAATGTTAATGCATGACCCACTTCTTCTTTTTCTTTTCTTTTTTTTTTTTTTTTTTGCTGTGTCTTCAGTTGTGCCACAGTTGTACTCCAGTAATACTACATGGCTAACAATGTTTCTTGTGCTTTTTAAACAATATATGTTACTTCCCATTCATTATAAAGTTTAATGCAAAATTCCCAGATCCATTCATGACTTCTCAATGACACAGTTCCAGTTAGATAAATTGTTTAGACATTTGTATTAGGTATTAACCTGGTGGATTTTTTTGAAAAGGTCACCAAAGCTATGGATGAAGGCAAAATGGTGCAGACAGCAGGCCTTGACCTGGCCAAAGCTTTTGACACAATTCCCCAATCAGGCACAGAAGAAAAACTAAATAAACTGGGAATAACCCCCTATGTCACCCACTAGATTGTCAACTGGCTCACAAATAGAATGCAGGTAACCAAAATAGGGGAAGCTACTTTGGCAAGCAGACCAGTCACCAGTGGAATCCCCCAGGGTTCTGTGCTGGTATCTCTGCTGTTTGGTATTTACTTTTCTGAAATAAAAGCCAATACCAAAGGGCTGTGGCTGACTACGTTTGCAGGATGACTAAAAGCTAGGAGCAGTCATTGAACCCCAAATGATTTAGCCATCCTGCAGGAAGGTTTGTCTCAAATAAATAACTGATGCCAAAATCATGGTCTGGAACTAAATGCCAGAAATGCATTATTGTATCATTTGGGAAGTCATCTACTCCAGGGAACTACCACATTGACAATACACCCCTAAGAGCTGACTCATTTGTTCAGGATTTGGGAACCTATGTAGACAGTGACCTAACTTTTGACCAACATGTGTCTATTGTAAGAAAGTCCTTCTATATTGCACAGATTATAAACAAAAGGATTGTGTCTAGATCTAGGGATATCATTGTCCCCTTTACTCATCCCTTATTAGGCCAGTCATTGAATATAATGCTCCTTTTAGCATGTACCTGTCCAGACACATGCAATAACTGGAATGCCCATAGAGATACCCGACTAAAAGGATAAGGCCTAAACAATATGTCCCACATAGACCAATTCAAAGCCCTGTCACTGTACTTGTTATCCTACAGACTGGGAAGAGGTGACCTCTGTCTGGCATGCAAGGCATACTCTTACCCATTACTGATGGACTTACTGCATATCATCAAGTCAAATGGCATAAAAAATACTCAGTCTAGGGATCTAAATATTTTCTACAACATCAACAGAACAGTTGGAGGGACAGATATATTTCTCAGAGGATACCGCTGCTGTGGAACCCCCCATCCACATAAAACAGAGTTCATCCATGTCTAGTTTCAAGTGCAACTCGAATCTATGGATGGGAAACAGAAAATTTACCTCAGGACTGCCCCCTGTACAACTTATGGACAGAGGCAGCTCCTAAATCCCATACATGGGTTCCCTCAAATTACCTATGGTGTGATCCTAGTTATTCTTATTAGGGGTAATATATATAATTATTGACCATGGGATGGGTAAAACCAATCTATAACCAAAGAGAATAGGCTATTTTGAAGGCAGAAAGGGAAATTAGCCAGGCTTAAAATGCCCTGAAAGGGGGCATAGCCTAGTATTTACCTATTAAGCTATGAACCTATTTCAGAATAGGTCTTACCACCAAAGAATAACACCATATTGCAAATGTGTGCGCTGTCTGATAAAATGCAAAACTGAATGTCACCACTCCAGTTTTTTGATCATGGGAATATACAAAGCAAAATGTCACAGGTCTCTTACAATGTGTGATCGTTTTTTTTTTTCTCAAAAAGTATAAAATGCAAAGCAAAATGATGCAGTTACAGTGGGAAAAGTAGTAAAATGCCAAATGTTGCTTTCTAGAATTATTTAAAACAGTATATGTTACATAGTTTTTGTTTTATTTATTTTACATTTATTTTACATTTGTTGACCAGGCTAGTCTAACTGGAGATATTTCCATTTTCAGTAGAGGCCCGGGGAGAAAAGCTCCACAGAGAATACAATAAAGGAAAACATACTTGTGTTTTAAAGAAAGTTTTAAGAGACAGAACTGACAACTCTACAGTTAGTCATTATTACTAAGTGAGTTAATTACTGACTCACACAGTTACAGTCACAAAAAAAATACTTATATAAATATAAAATACTAAGTCTGATAAAGATAACTAAATGAAATAATTACTACCACACACAGTTAAAGTCAAAGACATCTTATAAAGTTAAAAAATACTTTGTAAGATAATGATAAGGTAGGAAGTAAGAGAAAAGAGAGCTAAGAATAAGGGAAATTAGAAGGGGTAAGTTGTAGAAAGGAGAGCAAGTAAGATAGTCAGCAAGCAAAGAGAGCCAGTAAGACAGTCAGTAAGCAAAGTAATTAGGAAAACAAGTGGCAGAAGAAGAGGAAAGCCAGGTGGATGATGGAGTAAGTAAGAAGTAGGAGATAGTAATGAAGTAGAGTATAAGTAGTGGAAGGATTAATCAGGTTTACTACAGGTGCACAGCCAGTGATTTTGGAAGTGTAGTTTAATGTTTAGTTTGAAAAGAGGTAATGATGTAATCTTTGTTATGTTGCTAGGAAGTAGATTCCATATTCTACCTACTGAATTGGTGAAAAGGGAGTCACCAGCAGTGTTATTTGATTTTATAGAATTAGCCAATAGTTTACTGGAGGAGCGGAGAGAGTTAAGATTATTATAGGGGATTATGAGTTGAGAGAGTATAGGGGTGTTCATTGGTTGGTACAGAATTTTATGGGCAATAGTGAGTTGTTGGATTGTAAGATAGTTTTGAAATTCTGGCCAGCCTAGTGGTTTCAGGTTGAGACAGTGATGTGTTCTGTAGGGGTTCCCCATAGCAAAGCGAGCAATGTTATTATAGCAGGTAGCCAATTTGGTAAGGTTGTTTTTCTTGAGGTTGGTGAAAATGGGACAAGCATAGAGAAGAGTGGAAAGAAGATGGGAGTGAGCAATCCTAGTTCTAGAGGAAGGAGTTAGAAATGGTCTAATACAATATAAAGATCCTATTTTCCTATTGACAAGTTTTATGGAGTTGTTAATGTGTTGGTTGAAAGAGAGATTATTATCAATTGTAATACCTAACAGTTTAGTGGTAGAGTCGGGAGAGATGATAGTGGCATTGTTAGAGGAGATGGTGAAGTTTAAAGGGGGGTCCTGGAAGTGGGGGTAAAGAGGAGGAGTTTAGTTTTTTTAGCATTTAGTAAGAGGAATCGACTAGAGAACCATGTTTCGACAGTATTAAAGACTTTTTGAGTATGAGATCTAAGTTCTGAGGTAGAAGATGCAGAGCAGATGAGTGTAGAATCATCAGCATATTGAATGCAAGCAGCTTGGGAGATTGTATTTTGGAGATCATTAATGAAGAGGGAAAAGAGAAGTGGGCCAAGAATAGAGCCTTGAGGAACTCTGATAGAAACAGGCAAAAGAGAAGAGATGTGGTTATTCCAGAGAACAGCCTGTTTTCTGTTAGTGAGATAAGAAGTAAACCATCTAATGGCAGGGATATCAAAAGATAGGGATTCAAGAGTATTGATTAAAAAAGAGTGGTTAACCATATCGAATGCTTTGGAGAGGTCAATGAAGATGGCAGAAGAGAGTAGGTTGTTGTTACGGTTCAGGTTAATAGTGTCTACAAAGGAAAGGAGGGCAGTAGTAGTACTGTGATATGGTCTGAAGCCATGTTGACAGTTAGCTATGATGTTGTGGAGAGAGAGGTGTTGTACAAGCTGATGGTGTATACATTTCTCCATTATTTTGGCCAGGGGAGAGAGGAGAGCAATAGGTCTATAGTTAGAGTAGTCAATGGAGTTACCACCTTTATGGAGTGGGATAATGTGAGAGACCTTCCATATATCAGGGATGATACCTTCTTTGATTGTCCTATTTATGAGAATAGAAATAGGATATGCGATAGCCTTGGCAGCTTTTTGTAGAAAGAGTGAAGGTAACTTGTCAGCAGAGGGGGTACAAGGTTTTAGCTTGAGAAGGAGTCTGTGTATGTAAGATGTAGAGATGGGATGTAGAGAGAATTTAAAGGAAGAGTTTGTAAGGTTACATGTTGGGTGTGAGTTATTAGTGTTCAATTGATTAGCAAGAGCTTGTATAGTTTCAGTGAAGAAAGAGTTGAAAGCATCTGCAGTTTGTTGAGGGGTATCAGGATCAGAATTAAGTGGGGAAGGTGTTTTAGAACGTCCTGGGGAAAGGAGTCTATTGACTGAAGACCAGAAAAGTTTTGAATTATTAAGGTGGGTTTGTTGTAGATTGAAGTAGAATTTCTTTTTATCAGCTATTATTGCTTTTTTGGTTAGATTTCTAAGCTGGCGGAAGTGAAGAAGATCAGGGTTATTTCTGTGTGATCTCCATGTGGCCCAGACTTTATTTCTAGTGAGAATAAGTTTTTTGGTTTCATGGGAGAGCAAGGGGGCAGCATTAGATTTAATTCTAATGCTACGTTCAGGAGCATGTAAGTCAAGAATGGATAAAAAAGTAGAGTTAAAGTATATTACTGCATTTTCAAGAGGGAGTGTTTTTAAGGGGTTCCAATTACATGCACTAAGTTCAGACTGAAACAGTTCTGGATTGAAGTGTTTGATTGTGCGTACGTTTCTTATAATGCAGGGGTTTATACAATCAGCCTTTTCCCTTGTTATGAATGTTAAGGAGTGATCACTAACATCATCTGGTAAAGTTCCTACTTTGTAACTATCTTTGACTTTATTTATAAGAATCCAGTCTAAAATGCTTTCTCTATTACTGTGTTTGTTGAGCCTAGTAGTTGAAGTAACGGTTTGGATAAAACCATGGAGGTTGATATGAGAAGAAGGATTATCAGCAGTAATTCTATTCCAGTCTATGTTCAGGTCACCTAGTATGATGGTTTCTTGGGGATATGTGGCAGATATCCAGCTAAGGTAATTTTCGAGGATTGGTATGTTATTACCAGGTGGTAGGTACATACATATAATATAAAGGGATTTTTTGGAATTTAATTGGAGTTTTGAAATGATTGCTTCTACCTTGCTATCTTGAGTTGGAGAGGCAGGAAGGGTAGTAATATTTAGATGATTTTTATGAAGAATTGCAACTCCACCACCTTTACGGTTGGGACGGTCAAGTCTTACCATATTGTAGCCTTGGGGAGTAATCTCAGTGTCTTTAGTGGAGGGCTTTAGCCAGGTCTCAGAGATGCAAAGAATGTCAAATGAATGTATATGAAGGAGGGAATGCACATAGGGTATTTTGTTGTTTATGCTTTGGGTATTAAGATGTCCTATTAGGAAGGTGTTATTGAGTTTGGGTATGGTCATTAGGGGAGAGTGGAAAGTTGGACCAGGGTTAGGGTGGATATCTCCAGCTTGAAGGTTAAGATTGATAGGTTTCATAGTGAGGTTACATTTTAGAAAGGTTAGAAATTTAGTTTTGTTGTCCGAAGGCAAAACATATTTTAGATGTGACAGTCGGTGGAATCTAGGTAGTTGATAGTTAGGGGTAGACGAAATATATGGATATGAATTTAGAGGATTGAGAAATGTTGTAGTATGTTTATGTGGATAGATAGGTTGGATATACAATGGTTTCTCATAGAGGGATAGGAGGTATATTGAGCATAGGGTGGAAACTAGTAGTGTAGAGAGTACAATCTGGGTTGGCAAGTATGGAGCCATAGTAGAAGTAGGTGTGTTTGTGAAAGGTGAGAGAAGTAAGAGAGGATGGAGTAGAAAGGTGAAGTTTATTGTAGAGTAGAAGTATAGAACAGTGTAGGAAAGACAAAAGAGGACTGGAGTAAAACAGAGACAGGAGTACAATGAAAGAGGTAGGTCTTAGTGTAAATGGAGTAAAATAAGGAGGTGTGAGTGGAAGAAATAGAGGGTAAAAATAGAAAGATTTAGTGCGAGTGTATGGCTGAGAAGGGGTAAGGGTGGGTGTGGGAGGGAGAAGGATTGGAAGATCAGAGTAGGGGGTGTGTCCAGGGAGGGGAGGGAAGAGGATTGGAAGATCAGAGTAGGGGGTGTGTCCAGGGAGCTTTAAGTTTAGGACCCCTGGGGGTGGGTTGGAATTGGGGGTAGGGAGGGGAGCGGAGTGAGCCCGAAGGGCGAACGGAGCGGGGTCAGCCAGAGGAGTATGAAACCGAGGAAACAATCAGTCAAGTGTAGAAACAGCAGGTAAGTTATAACTGGTAGAATAATGTTAGGAGGTTTGGTATTTTGTAGGCAGAGCTATAGTAGGCAGGTTAAGGTCAGGATAGTGTAGGCAAGGGAGGGGGATAGAGACTATATTAGAGTACAGATACAGGTAGAAGGCTGAAAACAGTAAGTTAGGCAAAGAGTCAGAAGAGAAGGTAAAGTTATAGGAGTAGCAGTAGGAAATGTATTAGAAGTCAAAGGAGGATAGGCAGGAATACAAGTGGTAATAATAGCAGAGTAGGAATAAGGGTCTGGGCAGCAAGATATAGGGAGAGTTGCTGGCTGCTGGTAGGCCTGGGCAGATAAGTAGGCTAGGAACACACTTTGAGTATTCAGGGACATATATATAGCTGAAACATACTTAGTCAGTCTTTCTTTGTGATATCACTTGTTCCCCAAACAAAGTCTGGTAAATAGGATTAGATTGGGCAGTTCAGGTCTTCAAGGAGGGCCAAGCTTCTGTTATGTGTTATAGCTGGTTCCCGTTAGAGGGGTAGTTAAAAATCTAGGAAAGAGAGTGAGATTGTGAAGAGAGAGAAAAAGGATATGTAAACCTTAACACGCTAAAAAAAATAAAATGTTCAAACAACACATATCAGCTTCAACATGAGTTACACTGCAGTAAGAGAGAAAAACAGGTCATACTTTGCATGTAGATCCTAGTAGATAGGTAGAGGCACTATTTATTATATAGGAGTCTTATTTAATTGTCGGTTGTGCAACCGGAATAGTAGACTCTCGTAAATGCAACAGCAATGCCAATTACCCCTAGACAGTTGTCTAATTAAAAACACAGTATTACAGTAAAGTAGGATAAGTATTGAATAACAATGTAGTCGGCAACAGTGTTCAATGAATAACAAACAAAAGGCGCCAGATACTAAGGTTTGAACTGTCCTCATAAAGGACTAACCTGGAACACAACCAGTTCTACTGCTTGTTGCAATACATTGTTACAGGCTTAACTCAATACTAAACTTTTTGTTGCAATGCAATATTACAGACTTAACTCAATACTAAACAGAGTACTATGCTTTCCCTAGAAACTGGGAGAAAAGTGACCCCACAGGGTGTACATACACAAGATAGGGTTTAAGACTAGTATGCGCATTTCAACAATAGCGCTAATTCCTAAAAGACGCAGTGGATCAGAATACAAACTCTAATAAATGCTGTAAACAGTTGTCGCATTGTACATAATCCAGATAGGTTTTAAGGCTTCTATTAGCATCTACAATAATAGCGCAAGCTGTATTGGCCTTTACAACGCTGAGAGAACACTTAACGCTATAACAAGTTGTCGCTTAGTACTAGCAGACAGATGCTTCAAAAACTAGACCAGTTAGGTTTAAAGGTTTGTATGCGCATTTACTACAATAGCGCTAGCTGTACTGGCCTTTGTAATCCTAGGAAAACACCGAGGATCATATACTAACTAAAATCTAACGCTATATTAAGTTGACACTTAGTACTAGACAGGTTAGGTTTTAAGGTTTGTGTGCACATCTACAACAATAACGCTAGCTGTGTTGGCCTTACAATCCAAGGAAAACACCGAGGATCATACACTAATTATAAACTCCACGCTGTATTAAATTGTCGCTTAGTACTAGCAGGCGGCTAATTCAAAACTACATTAGGCAAAGATGGTAAAACACTGACTACGTCCGAGGCTGTAAACTGAGTCGATTTTAAATAAAACAGGTAGTTGTAAACTTACCCTGTTACTTACTTAGTTGCTACGATAAAGTTCAATGCAAAATGTCACAGCTCCACTCAGGATCCCTGCTCCACTGGGCATCTCAGAATATGGTTTGCCACTGCACAGTATATATTGCTACATCCTTTTTAATTCAACACTACAATGTTAATGTTGCAGTAAGCAGACATTTAAAATACTTAGCCTTGTTTTATGTCACAGCCTAACTCCAGAAGATCCATGTTGTTAGTTATGTGTGTTATTTTTTATTCACCAGTACAGTACAGTACCATATGTTGATTTTTACATATACTTTGAAATGTTGTATATAGTTTACCATCATGACAACATGCAAGGTGTTTTGTGGCAGTGTTTATTATCTCCTTTCTTACAAATATTCTTACCTACACCAAAATAAACTTTCCTTTAAAAAGAACACTCAATATGCCCATGAAGGCATCCTCTACAATTATTTTCTAATGCTAAATTATTAACTGCAAGTCAACATTTGGTATCGATGAATACTTTTATTGGTAATGGCCTAATGAATCTTGGTTGAGTTCCAGTTGGAAGGCTTCCTGCAAATTTTAAAGACCCTTTTTAGGCAATATTTCTACTGAAGGGGAGACATATTGAGAAAGTGATATAATGTATCATTAGAGTCATCTCTGGATGTGATTTCTGTCTAGTCCTTTGCGGCTAATTCAATTAACACTGTAAATTATTTGTTGTATTAAACAAGTGGAACTTACTGATAGTTCCAGAAGGTATATCAATTGATATATTATGTAGACATAATGCACTATATATTTGGTATGGAGTGGTACTGCATTGTACTTTCTGCAGTACTTTAGTGATATATATATATTTATGTGTGTGTGTGTGTGTGTGTGTGTGTGTGTGTGTGTGTGTGTGTGTGTGTGT